>NW_026290792.1:132500-192500 GCF_023373465.1 Oncorhynchus keta
CGTTAACTCCCGTTTACTGTCTGGACAGAATCGGTTACACTGTGTTGTTACACAAGGCTAAAGAAAGAGCCTGCATAGCCGGTTCCTCTCTGTTCAGGGGAAGGCTTGGCCACTCCTGTGTTACGGTTTAAGATCAACTACATAAAGGAGCAGCTTTAAATGTTGTAGGTCATACAGGGGATGAAAACTCAGAGGATGGAAGATAGCAGTAGATTAGTATAATACAGTACAGTGTTAACCAACTCTGGGAACTCCTAATGTGAGCTGTTGGAGGAACTGGAGCACTGGAGAAAACAGTAGTATAGTATAGTATAGTATAGTATAGTATAGTATAGTATAGTATAGTATAGTGCAGTATATTATAGCACAGTATAGTATAGTACAGTATAGTGTAGTATATTATAGTATAGTATGGCACAGTACAGTATAGTATAGTATGGTACAGTAGAGTAGAGTACAGTATATCATATTATAGTATAGTATAGTACGGTAGAATATAATATAGTATACCATAGCACATCATAGTATAGTGTAGTATAGTACAGTATAGTGTAGTATATTACAGTGCGGTATAGTATATTACAGTAAAACACAGTAAAGTAAAGTAAAGCATACCAAACTATAGTGATGTATAGTATAGTACATTCAAGTATAGTAAAGTATTGTAAAGTATAGTAAGGTATAGCATAGGACAGTAAAGTATTGTAAAGCATAATAAAGTATAGTAAGGTATAGCATAGTACAGTATAGTATATTAAAGCATAGTACAGTTTTGTAAAGTATAGTAAGGTATAGTATAGTATTGAAAAGCATGGTAAGGTATATAGTACATTATTGTAAAGTATAGTAAAGTACAGCATAGTATACCTCTATGGCATGAGTGTACTGTTCCAGCCTGTTGTCGATCTTAGAGATGGGGATGGGAGGCTGGCTCTTCTTGATGCTGTTACTGTTTTAAAACAAGACATATTATTCCATCAACATCATTCTTTCATAGTACTCTGAGGTAGAGGTTAGGGTTGATAGTACTCTGAGGTAGAGGTTAGGGTTGATAGTACTCTGAAGTAGAGGTTAGGGTTAGGGTTGATAGTACTCTGAGGTAGGGTTAGGGTTGATAGTACTCTGAGGTAGAGGTTAGGGTTGATAGTACTCTGAGGTAGGGTTAGGGTTGATAGTACTCTGAGGTAGGGTTAGGGTTGATAGTACTCTGAGGTAGAGGTTAGGGTTGATAGTACTCTGAGGTAGAGGTTAGGGTTGATAGTACTCTGAGGTAGGGTTAGGGTTGATAGTACTCTGAGGTAGAGGTTAGGGTTGATAGTACTCTGAGGTAGAGGTTAGGGTTGATAGTACTCTGAGGTAGAGGTTAGGGTTGATAGTACTCTGAGGTAGAGGTTAGGGTTAGGGTTGATAGTACTCTGAGGTAGAGGTTAGGGTTGATAGTACTCTGAGGTAGAGGTTAGGGTTAGGGTTGATAGTACTCTGAGGTAGAGGTTAGGGTTGATAGTACTCTGAGGTAGAGGTTAGGGTTAGGGTTGATAGTACTCTGAGGTAGAGGTTAGGGTTGATAGTACTCTGAGGTAGGGTTAGGGTTGATAGTACTCTGAGGTAGGGTTAGGGTTGATAGTACTCTGAGGTAGGGTTAGGGTTGATAGTACTCTGAGGTAGAGGTTAGGGTTGATAGTACTCTGAGGTAGAGGTTAGGGTTGATAGTACTCTGAGGTAGGGTTAGGGTTGATAGTGCTCTGAGGTAGAGATTAGGGTTGATAGTACTCTGAGGTAGAGGTTAGGGTTGATAGTACTCTGAGGTAGAGGTTAGGGTTGATAGTACTCTGAAGTAGAGGTTAGGGTTGATAGTACTCTGAGGTAGAGGTTAGGGTTGATAGTACTCTGAGGTAGAGGTTAGGGTTGATAGTACTCTGAGGTAGAGGTTAGGGTTGATAGTACTCTGAGGTAGGGGTTAGGGTTGATAGTACTCTGAGGTAGGGTTAGGGTTGATAGTACTCTGAGGTAGAGGTTAGGGTTGATAGTACTCTGAGGTAGGATTAGGGTTAGGGTTGATAGTACTCTGAGGTAGGGTTAGGGTTGATAGTACTCTGAAGTAGAGGTTAGGGTTGATAGTACTCTGAAGTAGAGGTTAGGGTTGATAGTACTCTGAAGTAGAGGTTAGGGTTAGGGTTGATAGTACTCTGAGGTAGGGTTAGGGTTGATAGTACTCTGAGGTAGAGGTTAGGGTTGATAGTACTCTGAGATAGGGGTTAGGGTTAGGGTTGATAGTACTCTGAGGTAGGGTTAGGGTTGATAGTACTCTGAGGTAGGGCTAGGGTTGATAGTACTCTGAGGTAGAGGTTAAGGTTAGGGTTGATAGTACTCTGAGGTTAGGGTTAGGGTTGATAGTACTCTGAGGTAGAGGTTAGGGTTGATAATACTCTGAGGTAGAGGTTAGGGTTGATAGTACTCTGAGGTAGGGTTAGGGTTGATAGTACTCTGAGGTAGGGTTAGGGTTGATAGTACTCTGAGGTAGAGGTTAGGGTTGATAGTACTCTGAGGTAGAGGTTAGGGTTGATAGTACTCTGAGGTAGAGGTTAGGGTTGATAGTACTCTGAGGCAGGGTTAGGGTTGATAGTACTCTGAGGTAGGGTTAGGGTTGATAGTAGTCTGAGGTAGAGGTTAGGGTTGATAGTACTCTGAGGTAGGGTTAGGGTTGATAGTACTCTGAGGTAGGGTTAGGGTTGATAGTACTCTGAGGTAGAGGTTAGGGTTGATAGTACTCTGAGGTAGGGTTAGGGTTGATAGTACTCTGAGGTAGGGTTAGGGTTGATAGTACTCTGAGGTAGAGGTTAGGGTTGATAGTACTCTGAGGTAGAGGTTAGGGTTGATAGTACTCTGAGGTAGGGTTAGGGTTGATAGTACTCTGAGGTAGAGGTTAGGGTTGATAGTACTCTGAGGTAGAGGTTAGGGTTGATAGTACTCTGAGGTAGAGGTTAGGGTTGATAGTACTCTGAGGTAGGGTTAGGGTTGATAGTACTCTGAGGTAGGGTTAGGGTTGATAGTACTCTGAGGTAGAGGTTAGGGTTGATAGTACTCTGAGGTAGAGGTTAGGGTTGATAGTACTCTGAGGTAGAGGTTAGGGTTGATAGTACTCTGAGGTAGGGTTAGGGTTGATAGTACTCTGAGGTAGGGTTAGGGTTGATAGTACTCTGAGGTAGAGGTTAGGGTTGATAGTACTCTGAGGTAGGGTTAGGGTTGATAGTACTCTGAGGTAGGGTTAGGGTTGATAGTACTCTGAGGTAGAGGTTAGGGTTGATAGTACTCTGAGGTAGGGTTAGGGTTGATAGTACTCTGAGGTAGGGTTAGGGTTGATAGTACTCTGAGGTAGAGGTTAGGGTTGATAGTACTCTGAGGTAGAGGTTAGGGTTGATAGTACTCTGAGGTAGGGTTAGGGTTGATAGTACTCTGAGGTAGAGGTTAGGGTTGATAGTACTCTGAGGTAGAGGTTAGGGTTGATAGTACTCTGAGGTAGAGGTTAGGGTTAGGGTTGATAGTACTCTGAGGTAGAGGTTAGGGTTGATAGTACTCTGAGGTAGAGGTTAGGGTTAGGGTTGATAGTACTCTGAGGTAGAGGTTAGGGTTGATAGTACTCTGAGGTAGAGGTTAGGGTTGATAGTACTCTGAGGTAGGGTTAGGGTTGATAGTGCTCTGAGGTAGAGATTAGGGTTGATAGTACTCTGAGGTAGAGGTTAGGGTTGATAGTACTCTGAGGTAGAGGTTAGGGTTGATAGTACTCTGAAGTAGAGGTTAGGGTTGATAGTACTCTGAGGTAGAGGTTAGGGTTGATAGTACTCTGAGGTAGAGGTTAGGGTTGATAGTACTCTGAGGTAGAGGTTAGGGTTGATAGTACTCTGAGGTAGGGGTTAGGGTTGATAGTACTCTGAGGTAGGGTTAGGGTTGATAGTACTCTGAGGTAGAGATTAGGGTTGATAGTACTCTGAGGTAGGATTAGGGTTAGGATTGATAGTACTCTGAGGTAGGGTTAGGGTTGATAGTACTCTGAAGTAGAGGTTAGGGTTGATAGTACTCTGAAGTAGAGGTTAGGGTTGATAGTACTCTGAAGTAGAGGTTAGGGTTAGGGTTGATAGTACTCTGAGGTAGAGGTTAGGGTTAGGGTTGATAGTACTCTGAGGTAGGGTTAGGGTTGATAGTACTCTGAGGTAGAGGTTAGGGTTGATAGTACTCTGAGGTAGGGTTAGGGTTGATAGTACTCTGAGGTAGAGGTTAGGGTTGATAGTACTCTGAGGTAGGGTTAGGGTTGATAGTACTCTGAGGTAGAGGTTAGGGTTGATAGTACTCTGAGGTAGGGTTAGGGTTGATAGTACTCTGAGGTAGGGTTAGGGTTGATAGTACTCTGAAGTAGAGGTTAGGGTTGATAGTACTCTGAAGTAGAGGTTAGGGTTAGGGTTGATAGTACTCTGAGGTAGAGGTTAGGGTTAGGGTTGATAGTACTCTGAGGTAGGGTTAGGGTTGATAGTACTCTGAGGTAGAGGTTAGGGTTGATAGTACTCTGAGGTAGGGTTAGGGTTGATAGTACTCTGAGGTAGAGGTTAGGGTTGATAGTACTCTGAGGTAGGGTTAGGGTTGATAGTACTCTGAGGTAGAGGTTAGGGTTGATAGTACTCTGAGGTAGGGTTAGGGTTGATAGTACTCTGAGGTAGGGTTAGGGTTGATAGTACTCTGAGGTAGAGGTTAGGGTTGATAGTACTCTGAGGTAGGGTTAGGGTTGATAGTACTCTGAGGTAGGGTTAGGGTTGATAGTACTCTGAGGTAGGATTAGGGTTAGGGTTGATAGTACTCTGAGGTAGGGTTAGGGTTGATAGTACTCTGAGGTAGGGTTAGGGTTGATAGTACTCTGAAGTAGAGGTTAGGGTTGATAGTACTCTGAAGTAGAGGTTAGGGTTGATAGTACTCTGAGGTAGAGGTTAGGGTTGATAGTACTCTGAAGTAGGGTTAGGGTTAGGGTTGATAGTACTCTGAGGTAGGGTTAGGGTTGATAGTACTCTTAGGTAGAGGTTAGGGTTGATAGTACTCTGAAGTAGAGTTAGGGTTAGGGTTGATAGTACTCTGAGGTAGAGGTTAGGGTTGATAGTACTCTGAAGTAGGGTTAGGGTTAGGGTTGATAGTACTCTGAGGTAGGGTTAGGGTTGATAGTACTCTTAGGTAGAGGTTAGGGTTGATAGTACTCTGAGGTAGGGTTAGGGTTAGGGTTGATAGTACTCTGAGGTAGAGGTTAGGGTTGATAGTACTCTGAGGTAGAGGTTAGGGTTTATAGTACTCTGAAGTAGAGGTTAGGGTTAGGGTTTATAGTACTCTGAAGTAGAGGTTAGGGTTAGGGTTGATAGTACTCTGAAGTAGAGGTTAGGGTTAGGGTTGATAGTACTCTGAGGTAGGGTTAGGGTTGATAGTACTCTGAGGTAGGGTTTGGGTTGATAGTACTCTGATGTAGGGGTTAGGGTTTATAGTACTCTGAGGTAGGGTTAGGGTTAGGGTTGATAGTACTTTGAGGTAGGGTTAGGGTTGATAGTACTCTGAGGTAGAGGTTAGGGTTGAAAGTACTCTGAGGTAGAGGTTAGGGTTTATAGTACTCTGAGGTAGGGTTAGGGTTAGGGTTTATAGTACTCTGAGGTAGGGTTAGGGTTAGGATTGATAGTACTCTGAGATAGGGTTAGGGTTGTATATTTCATTGCTAAGTAAAGGTATAGCTCATTCTTAAGACATCGAATGAATCCACACTCCTTTGATGGCTATTTTGGGTACAGCGAAGGATTCCTGTGTGTCATAGTCTAAATAAAGTGATAGTAGACTTATACTCCCTATGCTCTTCTTTCAAGTCAACCTGAAACCGTTTCAACACTTGTCTGACCCCAGGCCTCCTGCACGCCACAAGCATTACTCTTGCTTCAGGCAAGTGTGGTTTAACCCAACCAGCTCCATTTACATTTGCTATAGCACAGGAGCTCACTGCCCAGCCAGAGGAGCAGGGCGTCTCTAGTCTCACCTGGAGCTCACTGCCCAGCCAGAGGAGCAGGACATCTGACCATGAGCTCACTGCCCAGCCAGAGGAGCAGGGTGTCTCTAGTCTCACCAGGAGCTCACTGCCCAGCCAGAGGAGCAGGACATCTCTAGTCTCACCAGTAGCTCACTGCCCAGCCAGAGGAACAGGACGTCTCTAGTCTCACCAGGAGCTCACTGCCCAGCCAGAGGAGCAGGACATCTCTAGTCTCACCAGGAGCTCACTGCCCAGCCAGAGGAGCAGGACATCTGACCAGGAGCTCACTGCCCAGCCAGAGGGGCAGGACGTCTTTAGTCTCACCAGGAGCTCACTGCCCAGCCAGAGGAGCAGGACATCTCTAGTCTCACCAGGAGCTCACTGCCCAGCCAGAGGAGCAGGACATCTGACCAGGAGCTCACTGCCCAGCCAGAGGGGCAGGACGTCTTTAGTCTCACCAGGAGCTCACTGCCCAGCCAGAGGAGCAGGACATCTCTCGTCTCACCAGGAGCTCACTGCCCAGCCAGAGGAGCAGGACATCTGACCAGGAGCTCACTGCCCAGCCAGAGGAGCAGGACATCTGACCAGGAGCTCACTGCCCAACCAGATGAGCAGGACGTCTCTAGTCTCACCAGGAGCTCACTGCCCAGCCAGAGGAGCAGGACATCTCTAGTCTCACCAGGAGCTCACTGCCCAGCCAGAGGAGCAGGACATCTCTAGTCTCACCAGGAGCTTACTGCCCAGCCAGAGGAGCAGGACATCTCTAGTCTCACCAGGAGCTCACTGCCCAGCCAGAAGAGCAGGACATCTCTAGTCTCACCAGGATGTCTAACAGACAAGACCACATATCAACACAGACTATCCTCTAAACAGTGATCTCTTCCATCTGCTTTAATATAATATCTTCCTGTCCCTCTGATTTAGGCCAGATAAATGTGACACCGGAAAACTTTAAACTTTATTAGCAGTGTCTTCCACCAACGCAGACAGATGCTTTGTGTCGAGGGTGTTTGGGTTACCATTAGTTACGATGATGTCATTGACTCTGATGATGAGTTCCATCATGTTCACATTTTATGAAAGGGGCTATTATCCTCACGCAATGTTTCCTCTTACAAGTGTATGTGTGTGTGTGTGAGTGAGTGTGTGTGCCTGCGTGCATGTTTATGTATGTGTGTGTGTGTGTCCTCTGACAGATGGGAAACAGAGAGGCAATAAAACACCAGCTCACCTGATGACTTCATCTCTTCAGGCCCTCAGACTCCTAGTTAATGCTATCCCTCAACATTCTCTGTCTTAAGGCCCTTAAGGCCCTCAGACTCATAGTTAATGCTATCCCTCAACATTCTCTGTCTTAAGGCCCTTAAGGCCCTCAGACTCATAGTTAATGCTATCCCTCAACATTCTCTGTCTTAAGGCCCTTAAGGCCCTCAGACTCATAGTTAATGCTATCCCTCAACATTCTCTGTCTTAAGGCCCTTAAGGCCCTCAGACTCATAGTTAATGCTATCCCTCAACATTCTCTGTCTTAAGGCCCTCAGACTCCGAGCTAATTCCTCTCTCTCTCACCATTCTCTGTCTTAAGGCCCTTAGACTCCTAGCTAATTCCCCTCTCTCTCACCATTCTCTGTCTTAAGGCCCTTAGACTCCTAGTTAATTCCTCTCTCTCTCACCATTCTCTATCTTAAGGCCCTTAGACTCCTAGCTAATTCCTCTCTCCCTCACCATTATCTGTCTTAAGGCCCTTAAGGCCCTCAGACTCCTAGCTAATTCCTCTCTCTCTCACCATTCTCTATCTTAAGGCCCTTAGACTCCTAGCTAATTCCTCTCTCCCTCACCATTATCTGTCTTAAGGCCCTTAAGGCCCTGAGACTCCTAGCTAATTCCTCTCTCTCTCACCATTCTCTGTCTTAAGGCCCTCAGACTCCTAGCTAATTCCCCTCTCTCTCACCATTCTCTGTCTTAAGGCCCTGAGACTCCTAGTTAATTCCTCTCTCTCTCACCATTCTCTGTCTTAAGGCCCTCAGACTCCTAGCTAATTCCTCTCTCTCTCTCACCATTCTCTGTCTTAAGGCCCTTAAGGCCCTGAGACTCCTAGCTAATGCTGTCCCTCACCATACTATCTCTATCTCACCATGAGGAGCGTACCTGTTGCACCGGCTATACGAGTGTTAGAGTGTATCTATCTAACCACACGGCTGCTATAGGATCAGATGTCTAATGTATTCCACCACACGGCTGCTATAGGATCAGATAACTAATCTATCTCAGCACGAGGCTCCTCTGTAAGCATGTCGCCCATCTATCTTACCAACAGCCACCAAAGAAAACACATCTGGTTTGACTTAGTACACATAAATCATCACTGACAAAGAGAGAGAGAGAGAGAGAGAGAGAGAGAGAGAGAGAGAGAGAGAGATTTTCACTCACCTTTTCTGCAGAGAGCGGTTCAGAGACTCAGTCCTCTCGTTGATCTGAGGAGGGGAACAAGGACACCGGGTTTGTACTGGGAGATAATATATCTGAAGCTACCTAGACAGCTAACAACTTCAATCTACAGTAGCTCTACATTATTCATCTACAGTAGCCCTACATTATCAATCTACGGTAACCTTACATTATCAATCTACAGTAGCCCTACCTTTTAATCTACAGTAGCCCTACATTATTAATCTACAGTAGCCCTACATTATCAATCTACAGTAGCCCTACGTTATTTATCAACAGTAGGCCTACATTATCGATCAACAGTAACCCTACATTATCAATCTACAGTAGCCCTACATTATCAATCTATAGTAGCCCTACGTTATTTATCAACCATAGCTTACATGATCAATCTACAGTAGCCCTACGTTATTTATCAACAGTAGCCATACATTATCGATCTACGGTAACCTTACATTATCAATCTACAGTAGCCCTACATTATCAATCTACAGTAGCCCTACGTTATTTATCAACAGTAGCCCTACATTATCGATCTACGGTAACCTTACATTATCAATCTACAGTAGCCCTACATTATCAATCTACAGTAGCCCTACATTATCAATCTACAGTAGCCCTACATTATCAATCTACGGTAACCTTACATTATCAATCTACAGTAGCCCTACATTATCAATCTACAGTAGCCCTACATTATCAATCTACAGTAACCCTACATTATCAATATACAGTAGCCCTACATTATTTATCAACCGTAGCTTACATTATCAATCTACAGTAGCCCTACATTATCAATCTACAGTAGCCCAACATTATCAATCTACAGTAGCCCTACGTTATTTATCAACAGTAGCCCTACATTATCGATCTACGGTAACCTTACATTATCAATCTACAGTAGCCCTACATTATCAATCTACAGTAGCCCTACATTATCAATCTACGGTAAACTTACATTATCAATACAGAGTATTCCTACCTATCCAAAGAATTCCTTCTCGTTAAACCATTTGTGGTTTATTCTGTCATGACCTGGTAAAGGTGTATAGTACTGTCATGACCTGGTAAAGGTGTATAGTACTGTCATGACCTGGTAAAGGTGTATAGTACTGTCATGACCTGGTAAAGGTGTATAATACTGTCATGACCTGGTAAAGGTGTATAGTACTGTCATGACCTGGTAAAGGTGTATAATACTGTCATGACCTGGTAAAGGTGTATAGTACTGTCATGACCTGGTAAAGGTGTATAATACTGTCATGACCTGGTAAAGGTGTATAATACTGTCATGACCTGGTAAAGGTGTATAGTACTGTCATGACCTGGTAAAGGTGTATAATACTGTCATGACCTGGTAAAGGTGTATAATACTGTCATGACCTGGTAAAGGTGTATAGTACTGTCATGACCTGGTAAAGGTGTATAATACTGTCATGACCTGGTAAAGGTGTATAATACTGTCATGACCTGGTAAAGGTGTATAGTACTGTCATGACCTGGTAAAGGTGTATAATACTGTCATGACCTGGTAAAGGTGTATAATACTGTCATGACCTGGTAAAGGTGTATAGTACTGTCATGACCTGGTAAAGGTGTATAATACTGTCATGACCTGGTAAAGGTGTATAATACTGTCATGACCTGGTAAAGGTGTATAGTACTGTCATGACCTGATAAAGGTGTATAATACTGTCATGACCTGGTAAAGGTGTATAATACTGTCATGACCTGATAAAGGTGTATAATACTGTCATGACCTGGTAAAGGTGTATAGTACTGTCATGACCTGGTAAAGGTGTATAATACTGTCATGACCTGGTAAATGTGTATAGTACTGTCATGACCTGGTAAAGGTGTATAATACTGTCATGACCTGGTAAAGGTGTATAGTACTGTCATGACCTGGTAAAGGTGTATAATACTGTCATGACCTGGTAAAGGTACTGTCATGACCTGGTAAAGGTGTATAGTACTGCCATCACCTGGTAAAGGTGTATAATACTGTCATGACCTGGTAAAGGTGTATACTACTGTCATGACCTGGTAAAGGTGTATAGTACTGTCATGACCTGGTAAAGGTGTATACTACTGTCATGACCTGGTAAAGGTGTATACTACTGTCATGACCTGGTAAAGGTGTATAATACTGTCATGACCTGGTAAAGGTGTATACTACTGTCATGACCTGGTAAAGGTGTATAATACTGTCATGACCTGGTAAAGGTGTATAGTACTGTCATGACCTGGTAAAGGTGTATAGTGCTGTCTTGACCTGGTAAAGGTGTATAGTACTGTCATGACCTGGTAAAGGTGTATAATACTGTCATGACCTGGTAAAGGTGTATAGTACTGTCATGACCTGATAAAGGTGTATAATACTGTCATGACCTGGTAAAGGTGTATAGTACTGTCATGACCTGGTAAAGGTGTATAATACTGTCATGACCTGGTAAAGGTGTATAATACTGTCATGACCTGGTAAAGGTGTATAGTACTGTCATGACCTGGTAAAGGTGTATATTACTGTCATGACCTGGTAAAGGTGTATAGTACTGTCATGACCTGGTAAAGGTGTATAATACTGTCATGACCTGGTAAAGGTGTATAGTGCTGTCTTGACCTGGTAAAGGTGTATAGTACTGTCATGACCTGGTAAAGGTGTATAATACTGTCATGACCTGGTAAAGGTGTATAGTACTGTCATGACCTGTTAAAGGTGTATAGTACTGTCATGACCTGGTAAAGGTGTATAGTACTGTCATGACCTGGTAAAGGTGTATATTACTGTCATGACCTGGTAAAGGTGTATAGTACTGTCATGACCTGGTAAAGGTACTGTCATGACCTGGTAAAGGTGTATAGTACTGTCATGACCTGGTAAAGGTGTATAGTACTGTTATGACCTGGTAAAGGTGTATATTACTGTCATGACCTGGTAAAGGTGTATAGTACTGTCATGACCTGGTAAAGGTACTGTCATGACCTGGTAAAGGTGTATAATACTGTCATGACCTGGTAAAGGTGTATAATACTGTCATGACCTGGTAAAGGTGTATAGTACTGTCATGACCTGGTAAAGGTGTATATTACTGTCATGACCTGGTAAAGGTGTATAGTACTGTCATGACCTGGTAAAGGTGTATAATACTGTCATGACCTGGTAAAGGTACTGTCATGACCTGGTAAAGGTGTATAGTACTGTCATGACCTGGTAAAGGTACTGTCATGACCTGGTAAAGGTGTATATTACTGTCATGACCTGGTAAAGGTGTATAATACTGTCATGACCTGATAAAGGTGTATAGTACTGTCATGACCTGGTAAAGGTGTATAATACTGTCATGACCTGGTAAAGGTGTATAGTACTGTCATGACCTGGTAAAGGTGTATAGTACTGTCATGACCTGGTAAAGGTGTATAGTACTGTCATGACCTGGTAAAGGTGTATACTACTGTCATGACCTGGTAAAGGTGTATAGTACTGTCATGACCTGGTAAAGGTGTATAGTACTGTCATGACCTGGTAAAGGTGTATAGTACTGTCATGACCTGGTAAAGGTACTGTCATGACCTGGTAAAGGTGTATAGTACTGTCATGACCTGGTAAAGGTGTATAGTACTGTCATGACCTAGTAAAGGTGTATAGTACTGTCATGACCTGGTAAAGGTGTATAATACTGTCATGACCTGGTAAAGGTGTATAGTACTGTCATGACCTGGTAAAGGTACTGTCATGACCTGGTAAAGGTGTATAGTAGTGTCATGACCTGGTAAAGGTGTATAGTACTGTCATGACCTGGTAAAGGTGTATAGTACTGTCATGACCTGGTAAAGGTGTATAGTACTGTCATGACCTGGTAAAGGTGTATATTACTGTCATGACCTGGTAAAGGTGTATAATACTGTCATGACCTGGTAAAGGTGTATAGTACTGTCATGACCTGGTAAAGGTGTATAATACTGTCATGACCTGGTAAAGGTGTATAGTACTGTCATGACCTGGTAAAGGTGTATATTACTGTCATGACCTGGTAAAGGTGTATAGTACTGTCATGACCTGGTAAAGGTGTATAGTACTGTCATGACCTGGTAAAGGTACTGTCATGACCTGGTAAAGGTACTGTCATGACCTGGTAAAGGTACTGTCATGACCTGGTAAAAGTGTATGTCGGGGCCACACAGTAAGTTGAAAGGAACAATCTTCCCCTTGAAGTTGTCGATATATTACCCATCAGCATGGCTCATAATATGGACACCTTCCTGTTGATGATGTAGCAACAATGGCTCAGAAGGTCTTTGGGGGGAAGGTGAAACAGGAACGCTTGGTCGCGGATCTGTTTGGGTTGTCTTGCCAACCCATATGGTCATTGATGCATGACAATGTCTATATTTGGCAAGACAGCACCAACAGATCTGGGACCAGGCTAGAAACAAGAGCTGAGTTTGTATGAAGCGCAGAATGACATTAAAAAAAAGACAGACAGCTGACAAGTGGTGTCACGTTACGACCACACGGAACACAACAGAACGGAACCTCTGTGTCACAGTTATCCCCGTGGTGACCTTTAACCTGGAATGACCCTTGCGTGGGGTCAACGTTCCAGAACCTTTAATCCACATGAAAGTAATAATTATGTGTTCTGTAGTATGTTTCCCCCTTCAGATTCAGAATCACTTTTGTGTTAAATTTGAAGTAAAAATCAAACCAGATCTCTGTTGTAATGCATCGTATACAACAACAAATATCATGCTGATGATTCCTTGAGATTTATTAGAAATATTTCCTTTCGTTTTAGTTGTAAAAGCCAACAGGGAACAGAATCTAACAGGGGGGGGACTCAATCTAACACGGGGGGGACAGAAACTAACACGGGGGGGACAGAATCTAACACGGGGGGGACAGATTCTAACACGGGGGGACAGATTCTAACACGGGGGGACAGAATCTAACACGGGGGGACAGATTCTAACACGGGGGGACAGAATCTAACACGGGGGGACAGATTCTAACACGGGGGGGACAGATTCTAACACGGGGGGGGACAGAATCTAACACGGGGGGGACAGAATCTAACACGGGGGGGACAGAATCTAACACGGGGGGGACAGAATCTAACACGGGGGGACAGAATCTAACACGGGGGGACAGAATCTAACACGGGGGGACAGAATCTAACACGGGGGGACAGAATCTAACACGGGGGGACAGAATCTAACACGGGGGGGGACAGAATCTAACACGGGGGGACAGATTCTAACACGGGGGGACAGAATCTAACACGGGGGGACAGAATCTAACACGGGGGACAGAATCTAACACGGGGGGGGACAGAATCTAACACGGGGGGGACAGAATCTAACACGGGGGGCAAGAATCTAACACGGGGGGCAAGAATCTAACACGGGGGGGGCAAGAATCTAACACGGGGGGACAGAATCTAACACGGGGGGGGCAGAATCTACAACAACAACAGAATAATTTTGATTTGGATGAAATGTTGTGAAATACGTTTGTCCTCAGGAACCCTGGGTCTCCAAGGTGAAACTCACCGTGCAGGTATTCTCAGACGTCATCCTCTCCTCGGTGTCATTCTGGAAGGACACACATCACAGGGAAGCACATTGATGACAGGAAAGACACAAGCCAAAGCCACTGCTGCAGACAGTTTCTTTTCAGATGACTTTTACACTGCTAACGGCGTGCCAAGAAACACGATAATATGTACGGTCATTCATCTGATAGATACGTACAGTAAGAGGAACACTTTTCCATGGTCCAAATGGTTTATTTTCCTAATAGTTGGCTAATAATCTTTGTGTTTTGTCCGATTGATTTTAGAGGAAAATATATTTGTTTGTAAAAAAAATGTCATTGAAACTTTATTAAACAAGGCAAGTCAGTTAAGAATAAATTCTTATTTACAGTGACGGCCCACACCGGCCAAACCCAAACTTGGACGACACTGGGCCAATTGTGCGCCGCCCTGTGGGACTCCCAATCACGGCTGGTTGTGATGCAGCCTGGAATCAAACCAGGGTCTGTAGTGACGCCTCAAGCACTGAGATGCAGTGTTTTAGACCGCAGCTCCACTCCTACTTGTAATAGGAGTATTACTAGTGTTTTACTGGTTTAACAGAAGCACATTGAGTGAGTCACTTCATTGGTTATGACTCAACAGTTGGCACATTAGCAAGGTTGCTATTGAGTAATGCAAACATGTGTTACATCCTATTTTGCTGTGAGCCAGAAATGAAAGTCGGGTGCTTTCCCATGAAGACATGAATTAACCCACGAAGACATGAATTAACCCATATATTTTTTTATTAACCCATGAAGACATGAATTAACCCACGAAGACATGAATTAACCCACGAAGACATGAATTAACCCACGAAGACATGAATTAACCCACGAAGATATGAATTAACCCACGAAGACATGAATTAACCCACGAAGACATGAATTAACCCACGAAGACATGAATTAACCCATGAAGACATGAATTAACCCATGAAGACATGAATTAACCCATGAAAACATGAATTAACCCATGAAGACATGAATTAACCCATGAAGACATTAATTAACCCATGAAGACATGAATTAACCCATGAAGACATGAATTAACCCATGAAAACATGAATTAACCCATGAAGACATGAATTAACCCATGAAGACATGAATTAACCCATGAAGACATGAATTAACCCATGAAGACATGAATTAACCCATGAAGACATGAATTAACCCATGAAAACATTAATTAACCCATGAAGACATGAATTAACCCATGAAAACATTAATTAACCCATGACGGTCCGTGAAGTGTTGGAGTGTTTAAGGAAAGCTGACCACATGCAGCTACACACAGAGCACAACACAACATCTATGGAACAACACAACATCTATGGAACAACACAACACAACACAACATCTGTGTCCTCAATGGAACCCTATCTGGCACCCTATGGGTCCTGGTCAAAGGTAGTGTACTGTAAAGGGAATAGGGTTCCATTTGGAAGGCACACAAAGGCTCTGTTCCAGTATCCATAGTAACATAGTTCTTAGAATAAAGCAGAGTATTGGGGGCGGGGATTCTAAGAGGTAGACTCGTATGGACGTTAGAACACAGCCTAAAACTCTCAGCCTAAAACTCTCTAAATGCTTTCAACACAGGAAGTGTGGAAAGCATTTCTTCACACTTCACACAAAAAACATCAAGGTGAAGAAATATAGGATGATGTGTGAACATGACATGCAAGAGGTGGAGAGGGGGTGTGGGGGTGTGGGGGTGTAATGACACCAAGTGAGAGAAGAAACATGTAGAGAAGTGATCCTGTAGTCAACATTGTCTTTTGTGTTTCTACGATAAGATTGAGAAAACAAACTGTTTTGCTCATCAAAGAGTTGATTTTGAAAGTATTTTATATTTAGTAGTTAGTAAAAAAAAAAAAAGGTGTCTTCAGACTAGAAGGTTTGTTTCAAATCTGTCAGGGTTCATTTTTGTCTGAGAAGGAGTGTTGAAAACATTTTCTGAAAACAAATGAACCAAGTCACAAAACGGAACCCAAAGGAAGCCAGTGTGAATAGTCATACGGACATCAGACTCTAAGTAGAGACTTGTGTTACCTGTCATACAACCACAGACCATACAGGACTCTCACTTCACATCACAGAGCCAACACAGTTATATCCATCCACACACTGCACTTACAGACAGTCGGCAACTTACTGGGTAAAACAGAAGGAGGAGTCTCTGGTAGGATGGCATGAAGCATGGGAACAGAACACAGTGGCAGACATGCTACACCAAGCACTGTGTAACACTGTGTGAGTCTGCATGGCAGACATGCTACACCAAGCACTGTGTAACACTGTGTGAGTCGGCATGGCAGACATGCTACACCAAGCACTGTGTAACACTGTGTGAGTCGGCATGGCAGACATGCTACACCAAGCACTGTGTAACACTGTGTGAGTCGGCATGGCAGACATCCTACACCAAGCACTGTGTAACACTGTGTGAGTCGGCATGGCAGACATCCTACACCAAGCACTGTGTAACACCGTATGAGTCGGCATGGCAGACATGCTACACCAAGCACTGTGTAACACCGTGTGAGTCGGCATGGCAGACATGCTACACCAAGCACTGTGTAACACTGTGTGAGTCGGCATGGCAGACATGCTACACCAAGCACTGTGTAACACGGTGTGAGTCGGCATGGCAGACATGCTACACCAAGCACTGTGTAACACCGTGTGAGTCGGCATGGCAGAGTTAACAGAAAGGGGACAAATATGCTGCGAAATACATCCTATGAAGGTTTTCAGGGGCTACATCCTGTATATGAAGAAATCCATCCTTTTTATAATAATAATATATGCCATTTAGCAGACGCTTTTATCCAAAGCGACTTACAGTCATGTGTGCATACATTTTACGTATGGGTGGTCCCGGGAATCGAACCCACTACCCTGGCGTTACAAGCGCCATGCTCTACCAACTGAGCTACACCAAATAATTTTCTCTACAACTGTGGGCATGTGGTTAGGTGATAGGTGAATGAAAAGGTGATGTGTATGGTGGTCAATTATATGGGATATCAGTAGTACCTTGAAGTTATGTGATTGATTGATTGATTGATACCGGGACATCAGTAGTACCTTGAAGTTATGTGATTGATTGATTGATTGATTGATACCGGGACATCAGTAGTACCTTGAAGTTATGTGATTGATTGATTGATTGATTGATTGATTGATTGATTGATTGATACCGGGACATCAGTAGTACCTTGAAGTTATGTGATTGATTGATTGATTGATACCGGGACATCAGTAGTACCTTGAAGTTATGTGATTGATTGTTTGATAGATACCGGGATATCAGTAGTACCTTGAAGTTATGTGATTGATTGATTGATTGATACCGGGACATCAGTAGTACCTTGAAGTTATGTGATTGATTGATTGATTGATACCGGGACATCAGTAGTACCTTGAAGTTATGTGATTGATTGATTGATTGATACCGGGACATCAGTAGTACCTTGAAGTTATGTGATTGATTGATTGATTGTTTGATAGATACCGGGACATCAGTAGTATCTTGAAGTTATGTGATTGATTGATTGATTGATAGATACCGGGACATCAGTAGTATCTTGAAGTTATGTGATTGATTGATTGATTGATTGATTGATTGATTGATACCGGGACATCAGTAGTATCTTGAAGTTATGTGATTGATTGATTGATTGATACCGGGACATCAGTAGTATCTTGAAGTTATGTGATTGATTGATTGATTGATTGTTTGATAGATACCAGTAGTACCTTGAAGGTGGGGCTCATGGGACTGAAGGGGCTGAAGGACTCGTCTCCCTCAATGCTGGAAATACTGAGGTTCTTCATCCTTCTCTCTGAAGCCGCCATCCTCCTACTCTCTATCCCGTCTTTCACCCTCTTCTTCTCCTCCTGCAGACGGAGAAATTACATTAGAACACACCCCTCTTCCTCTCCTCCTGCAGACAGATAAATTACATTAGAACACACCCCTCTTCCTCTCCTCCTGAAGACAGAGAAACTACATTAGAACAACACACCCCTCTTCCTCTCCTCCTGAAGACAGAGAAACTACATTAGAACACACCCCTCTTCCTCTCCTCCTGTAGACAGAGAAACTACATTAGAACACACCCCTCTTCCTCTCCTCCTGTAGACAGAGAAACTACATTAGAACAACACACCACTCTTCCTCTCCTCCTGTAGACAGAGAAACTACATCAGAACAACACACCACTCTTCCTCTCCTCCTGTAGACAGAGAAACTACATTAGAACACACCCCTCTTCCTCTCCTCCTGCAGATGGAGAAATTACATTAGAACAACACACCCCTCTCCCTCTCCTCCTGTAGACGGAGAAACTACATTAGAACACACCCCTCTTCCTCTCCTCCTGTGGACAGAGAAACTACATTAGAACACACCCCTCTTCCTTTCCTCCTGCAGACAGAGAAACTACATTAGAACACACCCCTCTTCCTCTCCTCCTGTAGACAGAGGAACTACATTAGAAGACACCCCTCTTCTTCTCCTCCTGCAGACAGAGAAACTACATTAGAACACACCCCTCTTCCTCTCCTCCTGTAGACAGAGAAACTACATTAGAACAACACACCCCTCTTCCTCTCCTCCTGTAGACAGAGAAACTACATTAGAACACACCCCTCTTCCTCTACTCCTGTAGACAGAGAAACTACATTAGAACAACACACCCCTCTTCCTCTCCTCCTGTAGACAGAGAAACTACATTAGAACACACCCCTCTTCCTCTCCTCCTGTAGACAGAGAAACTACATTAGAACAACACACCCCTCTTCCTCTCCTCCTGCAGACAGAGAAACTACATTAGAACACACCCCTCTTCCTCTCCTCCTGTAGACAGAGAAACTACATTAGAACAACACACCCCTCTTCCTCTCCTCCTGTAGACAGAGAAACTACATTAGAACACACCCCTCTTCCTCTCCTCCTGTAGACAGAGAAACTACATTAGAACACACCCCTCTTCTTCTCCTCCTGCCTCCTTCAGCCACCAATTGTGCAGGTTCTCCCACTTAAAAAGATGAGAGAGGCCTGTAATTTTCATCATAGGTACACTTCAACTATGACAGACAAAAAGAGAAGAAAAAAAATCCAGAAAATCACATTGTAGGATTTTAAATTAATTTAATTGCAAATTATGGTGTAAAATATGATGGAAATTACAGGCCTCTCTCATCTTTTTAAGTGGGAGAACTTGCACAATTGGTGGCTGACTAAATCATTTTTTGCCCCACTGTACATGAGCCTGAACTGACCTCTGTTGTGCATTATAATGCATTATAACGCATTATGTCAGAGCTCACAAGGTGTTAGAAAAGTGCTAACAATGCATTATGAAGAGGGTGTTCATAGGAAGTGTTACCAACATGCAGCGACATGCATATACACACACACAGATAGTGTACATACCAGTCTCAGAGTAGGAGTGCTGGTCTAGGATCTGACCCCCTGTTCATTCATTATAACGGACCCAGGTCTCACCTCCGCCTGCTCCTGTCTGTGCTGCTCCTCTTTCTCTCTCTGGTGCTCCTCCTCCTCCCTGGCTCTGCGTTTCTCCTCTCTCCTGCGGTTCAACTCCTCCATCTCCTCCTGGTCCTCCTGCTGTCTCTGTCTCAGCTGTTCCAGGGTGCCCTGTCCCTGGCCTGGTGTCTTCTCTGTCTCCAGCTGCCCCCGGGAACCTCTCCATCCACCTCCTCCTGTCTCTGCCCTCCCAAGCTGCCACTACGACTAGAGGGAGGAGAGGGAGAGGAGAGGGAGAGGAGGGGAGAGGAGAGGAGAGGGAGAGGGGGGAGGGGAGAGGGAGAGGGAGGAGGAGAGGAGAGGAGAGGGAGGGAGGGAGAGGGAGAGGAGGAGGAGAGGAGAGGAGAGGAGAGGAGAGGAGAGGAGAGGAGAGGAGAGGATGAAAGTAAAGTCCATAGTTAGAGGACAGGTTGGAGGAAGCTGCTCCGTCTCTCACTATGATCAAACTGCATTATAAATGTAACACCTTCTAATATCTCCACTGCTGTAGTTATGAACTACTTTGGACAGTTCTCATTTTATCAATTCACAAGATTCCCTCAGTTTGCTTTGAAATGTTTACCTGTCTCCTTCAGTGACAAACAAGGAAGAAGTACGTATCTCATCCATCTCTTTCGGTGTCTCATCCATCTCTTTCTGTGTCTCATCCATGTCTTTTGGTGTCTCGTCCAAGACTATATGTGTCTCATCCATGTCTTTCGGTGTCTCATCCATCTCTTTCTGTGTCTCATCCATGTCTTTTGGTGTCTCGTCCAAGACTATCTGTGTCTCAACCATGTCTTTCGGGGTGTCATCCATCTCTTTCTGTGTCTCCTCCATGACTATCTGTGTCTCAGTCATGACTATCTGTGTCTCAGCCATCTCTATCTGTGTCTCTAGCTGTGTCTCAGCCATGTCTTCCTGTGTCTCATCCAAGACTATCTGTGTCTCAGTCATGACTATCTGTGTCTCAGTCATGACTATCTGTGTCTGAGCCATGTCTTCCTGTGTCTCATCCAAGACTATCTGTGTCTCATCCATGACTATCTGTGTCTCAGCCATGTCTATCTGTGTCTCTAGCTGTGTCTCAACACCCGATACTAGCTCACTCTTAAGGCTTGGTTAAATTAAGGAAGGATGTTGAGCTAGCCCATACAGGAAGTGATGAGAGTCACTGATCTTGTCATGCATCTTTTTCAGTTCAGTATGAAGTAGGAACTGATAGATGCTTTACAGAAGTTATTATTCTCTCTCTACAAGCGATCACCCATACATTTTAATTTGATCGCCGTGTTGCAGGAGAGCTTTCCTGCAACGCAGGAAATGTAAAACGTCTAGTTTATTTGATGTTTAAAAAGGCTTCTGAAGTTTGTCATTTCCCCTTAACAATTTCAGACTTGATTTATCCTTACGAATGATGTATCAACCTCTTCAAAAATGTCCATTAATAATAATCCACTCTATAATGCACATTTCCTGTTGCTGCGGGATTATTTTCCTGCTGTAGAAAACTGGCTCAAATGAAGATCCTCCATCTGTAGCAGGAAGATAAGACTGAAACCAAGGAAACTATAAATAAAGAAACTCAGACAGCTTCAGTCTTTGTGTTGAGTTCTCCTCCTCTTTAAATTGAATTTGGACATTAAAATAGTGGGATCTGGCCCCAGTCTGAACTGTGTCCAAAATGGCACCCTATTCCCGTTATAGTGCACTACTTTAGACCAACCAAATGGCACCCTATTCCTGTTATAGTGCACTACCTTAGGCCAGCCAAATGGCACCCTATTCCCGGTATAGTGCACTACTTTTGGCCAGCCAAATGGCACCCTATTCCTCTTATAGTGCACTACTTTATACCAGCCAAATGGCACCCTATTCCCGTTATAGTGCACTACTTTTGGCCAGCCAAATGGCACCCTATTCCTCTTATAGTGCACTACTTTTGACCAGACAAATGGCACCCTATTCCCGTTATAGTGCACTACTTTAGACCAACAAAATGGCACCCTATTCCTGTTATAGTGCACTACCTTAGGCCAGCCAAATGGCACCCTATTCCCGTTATAGTGCACTACTTTCGGCCAGCCAAATGGCACCCTATTCCTCTTATAGTGCACTACTTTATACCAGACAAATGGCACCCTATTCCCTTGATAGTGCACTACTTTTGACCAGACAAATGGCACCCTATTCCCGTTATAGTGCGCTACTTTAGACCAGCTAAATGTTACCCCTTTCCCATTATAGTGCACTACTTTACGCCAGCCAAATGGCATCCTATTCCCTTGATAGTGCACTACTTTAGACCAGCCAAATGGCACCCTATTCCTCTTATAGTGCACTACTTTAGACCAGCCAAATGGCACCCTATTCCGGTTATCGTGCACTACTTTAGGTCAGCCAAATGGCACCCTAATCCCTATATAGTGCACTACTTTTGGCCAGATGAGGCTCTAATTAAGGATTTGAGCGCCATTTTGGACACACATATAGACTATTTCAGGTTTGTTACCTTGGAGACAGTTTCCCTGCAACTAGGTATGAGGTCACTTCCGCTCCAGCTGCTTCCCCGTTGCTGTTGACGTGTCTCATGACCTTAGAGGTGTAGGAGATCTTCAGCTCAGATTTCTTCTTCTCCACGACCTAAAAACAAAACAGAGCATTCAGAAGAACACTTTATAGTCCAATTTTGACTTTTGCCATCAAACGTCATTGGCGGTCAAGTTTGGCATCACAACACCAAACATCAGCTTCCCCCTCTTTGCCCTGCCGTGAATAAAGACGACACTGTGACTTGAGTGATGATTGGATACAGCGCGGCATATACACAATCGTAACTCTACCTTGTCATCTGTTACTCTTCTTGAAGTGTCTTGTGTCTTGTTGCTGGCTCTTCGTTCCCACTCTACCTCCTTCTCCTCCCTCTCCTCAGGCCCAGGTCCAGGACGTGTCTTCAAGCAGGGCCTGATTGGGGAGGCTCTGTTTAGCGTGAGCAGCTGGGGCTGCTGCTGTTGCTGGGGGTGATGCTGCTGGGGTTGATGCTGCTGGGGTTGATTCTGCTGCTGCTGGGGGTGATGCTGCTGGGGCTGATTCTGCTGCTGGGGTTGATGCTGCTGGGGGTGATGCTGCTGGGGCTGATTCTGCTGCTGTTGGGGCTGATGGTCCTCCGAGGACTCCTGTTCCTCCAGGTGGCGCTGTCTGCGTTTCTCCAACCTCTGGGTCCAGTCACTGAAGCCCTCGTCCTCCTCCAGAGCCAACTGGCAGCCACTAGCCTTCAGCTCACTCTCACACCTGAAGAGACAGGTGAAATTGTTAATAATAAGTCAAACCTAAAGGTGATCCAGTCATTTCTAACTGTTCAACAGATATCTATCTTGCACCATAGGAAATATAGTGCTATATTCAACATTTCCTTCAAGAGTAACTACACCAAAGGACAGGGTTAGCCAGGCCGAGAGATGGCCAGGTCGACCCTCGAAAAAGACAGACAATACTTTTTTTGTATTTTTTTTTTAACCTTTATTTAACTAGGCAAGTCAGTTAAGAACATATTCTTATTTTCAATGACGGCCTGGGAACAGTGGGTTAACTGCCTGTTCAGGGGCAGAACGACAGATTTGTACCTTGTCAGCTCAGGGGTTTGAACTCGCAACCTTCCGGTTGCTAGTCCAACGCTCTAACCACTAGGCTACGCTGCCGCTACATCCTTCAACCTAATGCATTGTCAACTGAATTCAAAACAGGCTAATTCGGCTAAATTCCTAACTGTTTATTAACACAGTGTAAAAAATCATTAGTTCTGCTAACTTCCGTTGCCTAGAACCAGTATATCAGTTCTGCTAACTCCCAATGCCTAGAACCGTTGTAGTAAACCCAACTCAAAGAATGTCAGTTCTGCTAACTCCCGTTGCCTAGAACCGTTGTAGTAAACCCAACTCAAAGTATATCAGTATTCAAAAGTTAAAGTGCCATATGGTTATCTTTAGAAGTTGTACATACTTAACTGTTATGTTTTATTCACTATTTTCCATTAAATTACATGAAGTATTCTGAATTAAAATGATTGAATTAACTTGAACATGAATATTTGTTGTAGTGAACATAAAAAAATGCAGGTTCCATCTATTAAATGAAAAAAAACCTTCATTATTCATTTTTGTCAAGTTTAAGTAGTAAGTGGTTCAGATTAGTACTTTTCAGTGGTCGTGTCTTAATGTTTAATAATGTTTTATGCGTTTGATGATTTGTCATTTTAACCCACCTTAACAGTCATTGTTGAACACAGAGCTCATTCCTCTATCAGTAACTGGAGGTAGAGATGTGACCAGTCATTGTTGAACACAGAGCTCATTCCTCTATCAGTAACTGGAGGTAGAGCTGTAAACCAGTCATTGTTGAACACAGAGCTCATTCCTCTATCAGTAACTGGAGGTAGAGCTGTAAACCAGTCATTGTTGAACACAGAGCTCATTCCTCTAGTAGTAACTGGAGGTAGAGCTGTAAACCAGTCATTGTTGAACACAGAGCTCATTCCTCTAGTAGTAACTGGAGGTAGAGCTGTAAACCAGTCATTGTTGAACACAGAGCTCATTCCTCTAGTAGTAACTGGAGGTAGAGATGTAACCAGTCATTGTTGAACACAGAGCTCATTCCTCTAGTAGTAACTGGAGGTAGAGATGTAACCAGTCATTGTTGAACACAGTGCTCATTCCTCTATCAGTAACTGGAGGTAGAGATGTAACCAGTCATTGTTGAACACAGAGCTCATTCCTCTATCAGTAACTGGAGGTAGAGATGTAACCAGTCATTGTTGAACACAGAGCTCATTCCTCTAACAGTAACTGGAGGTAGAGCTGTAACCAGTCATTGTTGAACACAGTGCTCATTCCTCTAGTAGTAACTGGAGGTAGAGCTGTAACCAGTCATTGTTGAACACAGAGCTCATTCCTCTAGTAGTAACTGGAGGTAGAGCTGTAAACCAGTCATTGTTGAACACAGAGCTCATTCCTCTAGTAGTAACTGGAGGTAGAGATGTAACCAGTCATTGTTGAACACAGAGCTCATTCCTCTAACAGTAACTGGAGGTAGAGATGTAACCAGTCATTGTTGAACACAGAGCTCATTCCTCTATCAGTAACTGGAGGTAGAGATGTAACTAGTCATTGTTGAACACAGAGCTCATTCCTCTATCAGTAACTGGAGGTAGAGATGTAACCAGTCATTGTTGAACACAGAGCTCATTCCTCTAACAGTAACTGGAGGTAGAGATGTAACCAGTCATTGTTGAACACAGAGCTCATTCCTCTATCAGTAACTGGTTGCTGTACTGAGCTGTAACCAGTACAGGAAGCTGCATTGTACAGTGAAGAGGCGACTCCGGGATGCTGGCCTTCGAGGCAGAGTTCCTCTCCAGCTTAATTGATCTTGTGTTTTTATTGGCCAGTCTGAGATATGGCTTTTTCTTTGCAACTCTGCCTGAAAGGCCAGCATCCCGGAGTCGTCTCTTCACTGTTGACGTTGAGACTGGTGTTTTGCGGGTACTATTTAAGGACTTGTGAGGTGTCTGTTTCTCAAACTAGACCCTCTATTGTACTTGTCCTCTTGCTTAGTTATGCACCGGGGCCTCCCACTCCTCTTTCTATTCTGTTTTGAGGCCATTTGGCCATTTGGAGCCTGTAATCGAACCCACAAATGCTGATGCTCCAGATACTCAACTAGTCTAAAGAAGGTCCGTTTTATTGCTTCTTTAATCAGAACAACAGTTTTCAGCTGTGCTAACATAATTGCAAATGGTTTTGTAATGATCAATTCGCCTTTTAAAATTAAAAACTTGGCTTAGCTAACACAACGTGCCATTGGAACACAGGAGTGATGGTTGCTGATAATGGGCCTCTGTATGTCTTTGTAGATATTCCATAAAAAATCTGCCATTTCCAGCTACAATAGTCATTTACAACATTAAGAATGTCTACACTGCATTTCTTATCAATTTGATGTTATTTTAATGGACAATTGTTTTTCTTAGTGACCCCAAACTTTTCAATGGTAGTGTACATATTAGACAACTGTTTTTAGAAATATAATTTTTTCTTCATAGTTTGTTACGTAGGACATCCATCTTGAAGCCAATAGTTGATTGTCTGCCTCACCTCAAGGGCACCAAAACACCAGGTGGCGGTCAGCACAATGTTGAAAGGGGAAACGACAGAGGGGGTCAGGTACTGTAGAGAGGTCAGGGGACAGGCAGCGATCACAGGAAGTGAATCTTTACAGCCAAACACCTGCAGTCAGCCTACAGCAGCCGAGTGTGTGTGTGTGTGTGTGTGTGTGTGTGTGTGTGTGTGTGTGTGTGTGTGTGTGTGTGTGTGTGTGTGTGTGTGTGTGTGTGTGTGTGTGTGTGTGTGTGTGTGTGTGTGTGTGTGTGTGTGTGTGTGTGTGTGTGTGTGTGTGTGTGTGTGTGCCATTAAACCCCTACAACTCATCCAGAACGCCGCAGCCCGTCTGGTGTTCAACCTTCCCAAGTTCTCTCACGTCACCCCGCTCCTCCACTCTCTCCACTGGCTTCCAGTTGAAGCTCGCCTCCGCTACAAGACCATGGTGCTTGCCTACGGAGCTGTGAGGGGAACGGCACCTCAGTCTCTGATCAGGCCCTACACCCAAACAAGGGCACTGCGTTCATCCACCTCTGGCCTGCTCGCCTCCCTACCACTGAGGAAGTACAGTTCCCGCTCGGCCCAGTCAAAACTGTTCGCTGCTCTGGCCCCCCAATGGAGGAACAAACTCCCTCACGACGCCAGGACAGCGGAGT
Organism: Oncorhynchus keta; assembly: GCF_023373465.1. NCBI lineage: Eukaryota > Metazoa > Chordata > Actinopteri > Salmoniformes > Salmonidae > Oncorhynchus > Oncorhynchus keta. Next base: position 158,911 of record NW_026290792.1, read on the forward strand.
CAATCACCACCTTCCGGAGACACCTGAAACCCCAGCTCTTTAAGGAATACCTAGGATAGGATAAAGTAATCCTTCTCACCCCCCTTAAAAGATTTAGATGCACTATTGTAAAGTGGCTGTTCCACTGGATGTCATAAGGTGAATGCTCCAATTTGTAAGTCGCTCTGGATAAGAGCGTCTGCTAAATGACTTAAATGTAATGTGTGCGTGTGTCAAATCATCAAATCAAATTGTATTTGTCACATGCGCCAAATACAACAGGTGTAGACCTTACAGTGAAATGCTTACTTACAAGCCATTAACCAACAATGCAGTTTTAAGAAAAACCCTAAAAAAGTAAGAGATAAGACAAACAAATAATATAATAATAATAATATAATAATATAATTAAAGAGCAGCAGTAAATAACAATAGTGAGACTGTATATAGGGGGCACCGGTACAGTCAATGTCAATGTGCGGGGGCACCGGTGTCGAGGTAATATGTACATTTAGATAAAGTTACTAAAGTGACTATGCATAGATAATAACAGAGAGTAGCAGCAGCGTGGGGGGTAATGCAAATAGTCGGGGTGGCCATTTGATTAGATATTCAGGAGTCTTATGGCTTGGGGGTAGAAGCTGTTTAGGAGCCTCTTAGACATAGACTAGGCGCTCCGGTAGCCCTTGCCGTGCGATAGCAGAGAGAACAGTCTTATAACTAGGTTGGCTGGAGTCTTTGACAATTTGTAGGGCCTTCCTCTGACACCGCCTGGTATAGAGGTCCTGGACGGTAGGAAGCTTGGCCCAGTGATGTACTGTGGGCCGTACTCACTACCCTCTGTAGTGCCTTGAGGTCGGAGGCCGTGCAGTTGTCATACTAGGCAGTGATGCAACTCGTCAGGATGCTCTCAATGGTGCAGCTGTAGAACCTTTTGAGGATCTGAGGACCCATGCCAAATCTTTTCAGTCTCCTGAGGGGGAATAGGTTTTGTCGTACCCTCTTCACAATTGTCTTGGTGTGTTTGGACCATGTTAGTTTGTTGGTGATGTGGAAGCCAAGGAATTTAAAGCTCTCAACCTGCTCCACTACAGCCCCGTCGATGAGAATTTTCTTCGCTCTGGTTGCACATTTTTACATGCTGATAGAAATGAGGTAAAAGTTTCCCTGCATTAAAGTCCCGGGCCACTAGGAGCCTGGCCTCTGGATGAGCGTTTTCCTGTTTGCTTCAGTTTAGCCCAGCAGATGACAGGTGTTAGCCAGACCCCAGTGCCTTTGGCTCAGCGTCATGGCAACGGGACACACATGGTACTGTGGCCATGGAAACATACACAAAAACTGAACGACCGACCTCGCTGCCAACGGAACGGACGCCACTGCTGCATCCTGTTTCCTCTGAGTGAGCTATGGACTGTGTCCCAAATGGCACCCATTTCCCTAAATAGTGCACTACTTTTCACAAGAACCCGATGTAGTCGTGCACTACTTTTCACCAGAACCCGATGTAGTCGTGCACTACTTTTCACCAGAACCCGATGTAGTCGTGCACTACTTTTCACCAGAGCCCTATGTAGTCGTGCACTACTTTTCACCAGAGCCCTATGTAGTCGTGCACTACTTTAGACCAGAGCCCTATGTAGTAGTGCACTACTTTTCACCAGAGCCCTATGTAGTAGTGCACTACTTTAGACCAGAGCCCTATGTAGTAGTGCACTACTTTTCACCAGAACCCGATGTAGTCGTGCACTACTTTTCACCAGAACCCGATGTAGTCGTGCACTACTTTTCACCAGAGCCCTATGTAGTAGTGCACTACTTTAGACCAGAGCCCTATGTAGTAGTGCACTACTTTTCACCAGAGCCCTATGTAGTAGTGCACTACTTTAGACCAGAGCCCTATGTAGTCGTGCACTACTTTTCACCAGAGCCCTATGTAGTAGTGCACTACTTTAGACCAGAGCCCGATGTAGTCGTGCACTACTTTTCACCAGAGCCCTATGTAGTAGTGCACTACACAGGGGATAGGGTGCCCATTGGGACGAAGGCATGCTCTCTTCCTGTAGCCCCGGCCTTCTGTCATTTCTCGTTTCTCATTGTTGCAACAAAGCAAAAATAAATATAGTTTAGGTTGATTTATTAATGTGCTGCATAGAAGTGCATTAAAACATTAACAAGTAGCATAATAACATAATAACATTAACAAGTACAATAATAACAGTTATTCTACCTGGAACCAAAAAGGGTTCCGCCTGGAACCAAAAAGGGTTCCGCCTGGAACCAAAAAGGGTTCCACCTGGAACTAAAAAGGGTTCCACCTGGAACCAAAAAGGGTTCCGCCTGGAACCAAAAAGGGTTCCGCCTGGAACCAAAAAGGGTTCCACCTGGAACTAAAAAGGGTTCCACCTGGAACCAAAAAGGGTTCCGCCTGGAACCAAAAAGGGTTCCGCCTGAAACTAAAAAGGGTTCTGCCTGGAACCAAAAAGGGTTCCGCCTGGAACCAAAAAGGGTTCCGCCTGGAACCAAAAAGGGTTCCGCCTGGAACTAAAAAGGGTTCCACCTGGAACTATAAAGGGTTCCACCTGTAACTAAAACGGGTTTTACCTGGAACTAAAATGGGTTCTACCTGGAACTAAAAAGGGTTCTCTTATGGGGACAGCCGAAGAATCCTTTTGGAACTCTTTTTTTCTAAGAATGTAGCGTAATTAGATCTCTGGTAATAAATAAAAAAACATTCTGGTTAAAGGACCATTTATTTCCAGTGTAACATTTGAAACCACGACCACACACCTGCAGATGTTTCTTTAACTAGATTTTTCTTAACTAGAAATGTAGCAACCTTGCAAATACTCGTAATGAGTCCGTCATCAAAAATATGTTTGAGTCACCAATAGGTTTGAGTCACCAGTAGGTTTGAGTAACCAGTAGGTTTGAGTCACCAATAGGTTTGAGTTACCAGTATGTTTGAGTCACCAGTAGGTTTGAGTCACCAATATGTTTGAGTCACCAGTAGGTTTCAGTCACCAATATATTTGAGTAACCAGTATGTTTGAGTCACCAATAGGTTTGAGTCACCAGTAGGTTTGAGTCACCAGTAGGTTTGAGTCACCAGTAGGTTTAAGTCACCAGTAGGTTTGAGTCACCAATATATTTGAGTAACCAATAGGTTTGAGTCACCAATAGGTTTGAGTCACCAGTAGGTTTGAGTCACCAATAGGGTTGAGTAACCAATATGTTTGAGTCACCAATATGTTTGAGTCACCAGTAGGTTTCAGTCACCAGTAGGTTTGAGTCACCAGTAGGTTTGAGTCACCAATAGGTTTGAGTCACCAGTAGGTTTGAGTCACCAGTAGGTTTGAGTCACCAGTAGGTTTGAGTCACCAATAGGTTTGAGTCACCAGTAGGTTTGAGTCACCAATAGGTTTGAGTCACCAGTAGGTTTAAGGCACCAATAGGTTTGAGTCACCAGTAGGTTTGAGTCACCAGTAAGTTTGAGTCACCAATAGGTTTGAGTCACCAATAGGTTTGAGTCATCAATAGGTTTGAGTCACCAATATGTTTGAGTCACCAGTAGGTTTCAGTCACCAATATATTTGAGTAACCAGTAGGTTTGAGTCACCAATCGGTTTGAGTCACCAGTAGGTTTGAGTCACCAGTAGGTTTGAGTCACCAGTAGGTTTGAGTCACCAATAGGTTTGAGTCACCAATAGGTTTGAGTAACCAGTAGGTTTGAGTCACCAATCGGTTTGAGTCACCAGTAGGTTTGAGTCACCAGTAGGTTTGAGTCCCCAATAGGTTTGAGTCACCAGTAGGTTTGAGTAACCAATATATTTGAGTCACCAATCCGTTCGAGTCACCAGTAGGTTTGAGTTACCAATAGGTTTGAGTCACCAGTAGGTTTGAGTCACCAATATATTTGAGTAACCAGTAGGTTTGAGTCACCAATAGGTTTGAGTCACCAGTAGGTTTGAGTCACCAATAGGTTTGAGTCACCAATAGGTTTGAGTCACCAATATATTTGAGTCACCAATCGGTTCGAGTCACCAGTAGGTTTGAGTTACCAATAGGTTTGAGTCACCAGTAGGTTTGAGTCACCAATATATTTGAGTAACCAGTAGGTTTGAGTCACCAATAGGTTTGAGTCACCAATAGGTTTGAGTAACCAAGGGAACAAGAAGTAATAGCCTAAACTACCACACATCTTTAAGAGGAAACCATTGATTCAATACAATAGACCTGTTGTGGAGGAACATGGCTCACACACATGCACACACATGAATGCACAACACACACACACACACACACACACACACACACACACACACACACACACACACACCTGTCAGATTGAGACATCAATCAGATTACCTACAGTCTAATCAGCACCATTGAGACAGTCAGATTACCTACAGTCTATTCAGCACCATTGAAACAGTCAGATTACCTACAGTCTATTCAGCACCATTGAGACTGTCAGATTACCTACAGTCTATTCAGCACCATTGAGACAGTCAGATTACCTACAGTCTAATCAGCACCATTGAGACAGTCAGATTACCTACAGTCTATTCAGCACCATTGAGACAGTCAGATTACCTACAGTCTAATCAGCACCATTGAGACAGTCAGATTACCTACAGTCTATTCAGCACCATTGAGACTGTCAGATTACCTACAGTCTATTCAGCACCATTGAGACATTTGTATTTTTAATATTTTTTAAATGAACCTTAATTTAACTAGGCAAGTCAGTTAAGAACAAATTCTTATTTACAAAGACAGCCTACCCCGGCCGAACCCTAACCCGGATGAAGCTGGAGCAATTGTGCCCCGTCATATGGGACTCCCAATCACGGCCGGGTTGTGATACAGCCCAGGATCGAACCAGGGCGTCCGTAGTGACGCCTCTAGCACTGAGATGCAGTGCCTTAGACCGTTGCGCCACTACAGTAAGCAGTTCACGTCATGCGTTACAAACATGACTTGAGCTACTCAGCTGCTACAGATGACAACAAGACTGGTGTGGGACGTCTCGTCTTACACCCTAGTGCAGTCTACGATAACCAGAGCAGCATGTTCTATTGTAGGATTCTACAGCAGGAAAGTGTTGGCTGTTAGCCTCCATTCAGCTTTGTGACTTACATTGGATATATCTCCGGAAGCCCATTGTCCGGTGTGGGGCTGATGGTGCTGGCTGGGCCAGTGTGGGTGTGTGGGTCCTGGTCTCCCTGTCTCTCCCTGGCCCTTCGTCTCCGTTCCCGCTCTATCTCCTCAGCATCTTCAATACTGCGCTGGGCCGTCACCCTGGAACACAGAGGCAGCGAAAGAGAATATAAAAATAAAATTCATATTTTCATGTGTGGACCAATTATTAATATTTTTGCTTATGGACAGAGTAAGAAACACACAGGAAGTCTGCAAACACATTCCCTCCTACTGGTGAGGTACAAGTGAGAGGAACAAAGTGAAAACCAGGGGATATATAAACATGTTTACCTAGGCAAGTAACTAACTAACCAGCTCACCTGTCAGATAACTCTACTGTAACCCTACTAACTAACTAACCAGCTCACCTGTCAGATAACTCTACTGTAACCCTACTAACTAACTAACCAGCTCACCTGACAGATAACTCTACTGTGACCCTACTAACTAACTAACCAGCTCACCTGACAGATAACTCTACTGTAACCCTACTAACTAACTAACCAGCTCACCTGTCAGATAACTCTACTAACTAACTAAACAGCTCACCTGACAGATAACTCTACTGTAACCCTACTAACTAACTAACCAGCTCACCTGTCAGATAACTCTACTGTAACCCTACTAACTAACTAACCAGCTCACCTGTCAGATAACTCTACTGTAACCCTACTAACTAACCAGCTCACCTGTCAGATAACTCTACTGTGACCCTGCTAACTAACTAACCAGCTCACCTGTCAGATAACTCTACTGTAAACCTACTAACTAACCAGCTCACCTGTCAGATAACTCTACTGTAACCCTACTAACTAACCAGCTCACCTGACAGATAACTCTACTGTGACCCTGCTAACTAACCAGCTCACCTGTCAGATAACTCTACTGTAACCCTGCTAACTAACTAACCAGCTCACCTGACAGATAACTCTACTGTGACCCTACTAACTAACTAACCAGCTCACCTGACAGATAACTCTACTGTAACCCTACTAACTAACTAACCAGCTCACCTGACAGATAACTCTACTGTGACCCTACTAACTAACTAACCAGCTCACCTGACAGATAACTCTACTGTAACCCTACTAACTAACTAACCAGCTCACCTGACAGATAACTCTACTGTGACCCTGCTAACTAACTAACCAGCTCACCTGTCAGATAACTCTACTGTGACCCTACTAACTAACCAGCTCACCTGACAGATAACTCTACTGTGACCCTGCTAACTAACTAACCAGCTCACCTTACAGATAACTCTACTGTAACCCTACTAACTAACTAACCAGCTCACCTGTCAGATAACTCTCCTGTGACCCTGCTAACTAACTAACCAGCTCACCTGTCAGATAACTCTACTGTGACCCTACTAACTAACCAGCTCACCTGACAGATAACTCTCCTGTGACCCTACTAACTAACCAGCTCACCTGACAGATAACTCTCCTGTGACCCTACTAACTAACCAGCTCACCTGACAGATAACTCTCCTGTGACCCTACTAACTAACCAGCTCACCTGACAGATAACTCTCCTGTGACCCTACTAACTAACCAGCTCACCTGTCAGATAACTCTCCTGTGACCCTACTAACTAACCAGCTCACCTGTCAGATAACTCTCCTGTGACCCTACTAACTAACCAGCTCACCTGACAGATAACTCTACTGTGACCCTACTAACTAACCAGCTCACCTGACAGATAACTCTCCTGTGACCCTACTAACTAACCAGCTCACCTGACAGATAACTCTACTGTGACCCTACTAACTAACCAGCTCATGACTGTTTCCGCTATTAGAGTTTCTGAGTTGCAGCCGTCTTCAACACACTGAACTTCACCCTCCCCCATTCTTCCTATGTTCCAGCCATTAGCTCATAGCCCCGCCTCCTCCGCTGCATGTGAAAGAGTCATAGAGGAGGGAGGGGTGAGAATGTCGAGGGGCAGAGGAGAGGAGGGAGGGAGGGAGGAGTGAGCAGGTCGAGAGGCAGAGGAGAGAGGAGGGAGGGAGGAGTGAGTAGGTCGAGAGGTAGAGGAGAGGAGGGAGGGAGGAGTGAGTAGGTCGAGAGGCAGAGGAGAGAGGAGGGAGGGAGGAGTGAGTAGGTCGAGAGGCAGAGGAGAGAGGGAGGGAGGAGTGAGTAGGTCGAGAGGCAGAGGAGAGAGGAGGGAGGGAGGAGTGAGTAGGTCGAGAGGCAGAGGAGAGAGGAGGGAGGAGGAGTAGGTGAGTAGGTCGAGAGGCAGAGGAGGAGGGAGGGAGGAGTGAGTAGGTCGAGAGGCAGAGAGAGAGGAGGGAGGGAGGAGTGAGTAGGTCGAGAGGTAGAGGAGAGGAGGGAGGGAGGAGTGAGTAGGTCGAGAGGCAGAGGAGAGAGGAGGGAGGGAGGAGTGAGTAGGTCGAGAGGTAGAGGAGAGGAGGGAGAGGAGGAGTGAGTAGGTCGAGAGGCAGAGGAGAGAGGAGGGAGGGAGGAGTGAGTAGGTCGAGAGGAGAGGAGGGAGGGAGGGAGGAGATGAGTAGGTCGAGAGGCAGAGAGAGAGGAGGGAGGGAGGAGTGAGTAGGTCGAGAGGCAGAGGGAGAGGAGGGAGGGAGGAGTGAGTAGGTCGAGAGGCAGAGGAGAGAGGGGAGGGAGGAGTGGTAGGTCGAGTAGGTCGAGAGGCAGAGGGAGGAGGAGTAGGGAGAGGAGGGAGGGAGGAGCTGAGTAGGTCGAGAGGCAGAAGAGGAGGGAGGGAGGAGTGAGTAGGTCGAGAGGCAGAGAGAGAGGAGGGAGGGAGGAGTGAGTAGGTCGAGAGGCAGAGGAGAGAGGAGGGAGGGGGAGGAGGTGAGTAGGAGAGGAGGGAGGGAGGTCAGAGGCAGAGAGAGGAGGGAGGGAGGAGTGAGTAGGTCGAGAGGCAGAGAGGAGGGAGGGAGGGTGAGTAGGTCGAGAGGCAGAGGAGAGAGGAGGGAGGGAGGAGTGAGTAGGTCGAGAGGCAGAGGAGAGAGGAGGGAGGGAGGAGTGAGTAGGTCGAGAGGCAGAGGAGAGAGGAGGGAGGGAGGAGTGAGTAGGTCGAGAGGCAGAGGAGAGGAGGGAGGGAGGAGTGAGAAGGTCGAGAGGCAGAGGAGAGGGGGAGGGAGGAGTGAGTAGGTCGAGAGGCAGAGGAGAGAGGAGGGAGGGAGGAGTGAGTAGGTCGAGAGGCAGAGGAGAGAGGAGGGAGGGAGGAGTGAGTAGGTCGAGAGGCAGAGGAGAGAGGAGGGAGGGAGGAGTGAGTAGGTCGAGAGGCAGAGGAGAGAGGAGGGAGGGAGGAGTGAGTAGGTCGAGAGGCAGAGGAGAGAGGGAGGGAGGGAGGAGTGAGTAGGTCGAGAGGTAGAGGAGAGGAGGGAGGGAGGAGTGAGTAGGTCGAGAGGCAGAGGAGAGAGGAGGGAGGGAGGAGTGAGTAGGTCGAGAGGCAGAGGAGAGGAGGGAGGGAGGAGTGAGTAGGTCGAGAGGCAGAGGAGAGAGGAGGGAGGGAGGAGTGAGTAGGTCGAGAGGCAGAGGAGAGAGGAGGGAGGGAGGAGTGAGTAGGTTGAGAGGCAGAGGAGAGAGGAGGGAGGAGTGAGTAGGTTGAGAGGCAGAGGAGAGAGGAGGGAGGAGTGAGTAGGTTGAGAGGCAGAGGAGAGAGGAGGGAGGGAGGAGTGAGTAGGTCGAGAGGCAGAGGAGAGAGGAGGGAGGGAGGAGTGAGTAGGTCGAGAGGCAGAGGAGAGAGGAGGGAGGGAGGAGTGAGTAGGTCGAGAGGTAGAGGAGAGGAGGGAGGGAGGAGTGAGTAGGTCGAGAGGCAGAGGAGAGAGGAGGGGGAGGGAGGAGTGAGTAGGTCGAGAGGCAGAGGAGAGAGGAGGGAGGGAGGAGTGAGTAGGTCGAGAGGCAGAGGAGAGAGGAGGGAGGGAGGAGTGAGTAGGTCGAGAGGCAGAGGAGAGGAGGGAGGGAGGAGTGAGTAGGTCGAGAGGCAGAGGAGAGAGGAGGGAGGGAGGAGTGAGTAGGTCGAGAGGTAGAGGAGAGGAGGGAGGGAGGAGTGAGTAGGTCGAGAGGCAGAGGAGAGAGGAGGGAGGGAGGAGTGAGTAGGTCGAGAGGCAGAGGAGAGAGGAGGGAGGAGTGAGTAGGTCGAGAGGCAGAGGAGAGGAGGGAGGGAGGAGTGAGCAGGTCGAGAGGCAGAGGAGAGAGGAGGGAGGGAGGAGTGAGTAGGTCGAGAGGTAGAGGAGAGGAGGGAGGGGTGAGTAGGTCGAGAGGCAGAGGAGAGAGGAGGGAGGGGTGAGTAGGTCGAGAGGCAGAGGAGAGAGGAGGGAGGGAGGAGTGAGTAGGTCGAGAGGTAGAGTAGAGGAGGGAGGGAGGAGTGAGTAGGTCGAGAGGCAGAGGAGAGGAGGGAGGAGTGAGTAGGTCGAGAGGCAGAGGAGAGAGGAGGGAGGGAGGAGTGAGTAGGTCGAGAGGCAGAGGAGAGAGGAGGGAGGGAGGAGTGAGCAGGTCGAGAGGCAGAGGAGAGGAGGGAGGAGTGAGTAGGTCGAGAGGCAGAGGAGAGAGGAGGGAGGAGTGAGTAGGTCGAGAGGCAGAGGAGAGAGGAGGGAGGGAGGAGTGAGTAGGTCGAGAGGCAGAGGAGAGGAGGGAGGGAGGAGTGAGCAGGTCGAGAGGCAGAGGAGAGAGGAGGGAGGAGTGAGTAGGTCGAGAGGCAGAGGAGAGAGGAGGGAGGAGTGAGTAGGTCGAGAGGCAGAGGAGAGAGGAGGGAGGGAGGAGTGAGTAGGTCGAGAGGCAGAGGAGAGAGGAGGGAGGGAGGAGTGAGTAGGTCGAGAGGCAGAGGAGGGAGGAGGGAGGGAGGAGTGAGTAGGTTGAGAGGCAGAGGAGAGGAGGGAGGAGTGAGTAGGTCGAGAGGCAGAGGAGAGAGGAGGGAGGGAGGAGTGAGTAGGTCGAGAGGCAGAGGAGAGAGGAGGGAGGAGTGAGTAGGTCGAGAGGCAGAGGAGAGAGGAGGGAGGGAGGAGTGAGTAGGTCGAGAGGCAGAGGAGAGAGGAGGGAGGAGTGAGTAGGTCGAGAGGCAGAGGAGAGAGGAGGGAGGAGTGAGTAGGTCGAGAGGCAGAGGAGAGAGGAGGGAGGGAGGAGTGAGTAGGTCGAGAGGCAGAGGAGAGAGGAGGGAGGAGTGAGTAGGTCGAGAGGCAGAGGAGAGAGGAGGGAGGGAGGAGTGAGTAGGTCGAGAGGCAGAGGAGAGAGGAGGGAGGAGTGAGTAGGTCGAGAGGCAGAGGAGAGAGGAGGGAGGGAGGAGTGAGTAGGTCGAGAGGCAGAGGAGAGAGGAGGGAGGAGGGAGTGAGTAGGTCGAGAGGCAGAGGAGAGAGGAGGGAGGGAGGAGTGAGTAGGTCGAGAGGCAGAGGAGAGAGGAGGGAGGGAGGAGTGAGTAGGTCGAGAGGTAGAGGAGAGGAGGGAGGGAGGAGTGAGTAGGTCGAGAGGCAGAGGAGAGGAGGGAGGGAGGAGTGAGTAGGTCGAGAGGCAGAGGAGAGAGGAGGGAGGGAGGAGTGAGTAGGTCGAGAGGCAGAGGAGAGAGGAGGGAGGGAGGAGTGAGTAGGTCGAGAGGCAGAGGAGAGGAGGGAGGAGTGAGTAGGTCGAGAGGCAGAGGAGAGAGGAGGGAGGGAGGAGTGAGCAGGTCGAGAGGCAGAGGAGAGGAGGGAGGAGTGAGTAGGTCGAGAGGCAGAGGAGAGAGGAGGGAGGAGTGAGTAGGTCGAGAGGCAGAGGAGAGAGGAGGGAGGAGTGAGTAGGTCGAGAGGCAGAGGAGAGAGGAGGGAGGGAGGAGTGAGTAGGTCGAGAGGCAGAGGAGAGAGGAGGGAGGAGTGAGTAGGTCGAGAGGCAGAGGAGAGAGGAGGGAGGAGTGAGTAGGTCGAGAGGCAGAGGAGAGAGGGGGGAGGGAGGAGTGAGTAGGTCGAGAGGCAGAGGAGAGAGGAGGAAGGGAGGAGTGAGCAGGTCGAGAGGCAGAGGAGAGGAGGGGAGGGAGGAGTGAGTAGGTCGAGAGGCAGAGGAGAGGAGGGAGGGAGGAGTGAGTAGGTCGAGAGGCAGAGGAGAGAGGAGGGAGGGAGGAGTGAGTAGGTCGAGAGGCAGAGGAGAGAGGAGGGAGGAGTGAGTAGGTCGAGAGGCAGAGGAGAGAGGAGGGAGGGAGGAGTGAGTAGGTCGAGAGGCAGAGGAGAGAGGAGGGAGGAGGGAGTGAGTAGGTCGAGAGGCAGAGGAGAGAGGAGGGAGGGAGGAGTGAGTAGGTCGAGAGGCAGAGGAGAGAGGAGGGAGGGAGGAGTGAGTAGGTCGAGAGGCAGAGGAGAGAGGAGGGAGGAGTGAGTAGGTCGAGAGGCAGAAGAGAGAGCAAGGAGGGAGGAGTGAGTAGGTCGAGAGGCAGAGGAGAGAGGAGGGAGGGAGGAGTGAGTAGGTCGAGAGGCAGAAGAGAGAGCAAGGAGGGGGGCAGAGAGAAAGGGTGAGTAGGTTAAGAGGTAGAGGATAGAGGAAGGAGTGGGGAGGGAGGCAGAGGGAGGGGTGAGTAGGTTACGAGGTAGAGGAGAGAGGAAGGAGTGGGGAGGGAGGCAGAGGGATGGGGTGAGTAGGTCGAGGGAGGGAGGGAGGGAGGGAGGGAGGGAGGGAGGGAGGGATGGAGGGAGGGAGGGAGGGAGAGAGAGAGGGAGGGAGAGGGGTGGGGGGTGGGGGGAGGGAGGAGAAAAGAGATTCTGGAGAAGAGTTTTGGTCAGGAGGACTGAAGAGGAGGATGCCAGAGGTTGGAGTGGGTCAAAGAGGAGTTTCTTGTCCTGGTATGAACTCTACACAGGGGAGCCACACACACACACACACACACACACACACACACACACACACACACACACACACACACACACACACACACACACACACACACACACACACACACACACACACACACACACACACACAAACATACACACTCCTAGGATCCATCATTTCCTCTCCATTCTTACTGTAAGTGGAGCCAACACAGCGACTGACAGTCCTCCTCAACAATGGCCTTTAATTCACCACAATGGAAACATTCATGTCAATTCAGCCATTTGGTTTCCTAAACTATTTCATAAAACAATAAAAGGACTGACTCATCTTGACCAGGGGGAAATGTTCTTTAATAATCTTTGTTCTGTTTCTGAATCTGAATCAATCAACAAATGAAGGGTTGATTTCCATCCATAGACTAGACTCAGATTGTCATGCAAATAGATACTGTATAAAATCACTTTATTTCTACTGTTTCAAGATTGTTTATCATTAAATCACATCAAAGCCCACCATTCTCATTTCCTATATAATTGCTATGTAGACCACAGAGAAGACGGAGCTGCCAAATCTCTAGTTTATATTGGAGCTCAGCTGCCTCTAATGTAATGAACCCGTGCTTTGCTGTTCTCTCTTCGGGTCTCTTTGGGTCGCTAAATAATGAGTCTAAAACGATAGGGGGGCCTGGCACAGAATGTGAGGAACTGTTACTATTGGGATGTTTTTCTCATTTTAAACACACAATGTATCCTATATAATTTTGGGGACAACATATCAACAATTCCCTATACCTTGGTCTGGAGAATACATCTAAGCATAACCACAACCACACCGTCCGTATGTGTTGAATGCAGAAGCTTCTGAGGAAAATGAGTTTGATGAACATTACAAGTTTTGTACTTCTATTTACTATTTATGGCCTGTAGGCCTCATTGACCTGAGCTCATACAACTCGTTTGTGAGTAAAACAAGCATAATGTATGGATTATTTTGACTATAACAAATACTCAGATGAAATATATTGTGATATTTATCACAGAATATTTTGTGTCAAAGTTTAACCAGGACTCTCGCCTCCTCACCAGTGTCATGATCAGCGATATGATCAAGAGCCTCAAATACAGTATAGCGTTTGGTCATTGTGCTGCCACAGAAAAAGGCAAGGCCTCAAAAAAGCGTTGTATACCAGAGCTGCGAGAAAAGGGGAGTGTGTGTGTGTGTGTGTGTGTGTGTGTGTGTGTGTGTGTGTGTGTGTGTGTGTGTGTGTGTGTGTGTGTGTGTGTGTGTGTGTGTTCAAACACACATGCATGTGGGGGTCTGTGAGAGGAAGTGTGTCCATCTGATGAATGGACATGTGCCTGAACTCAGTTTTATACACTAATTGTAGTCTCACCCATTCATTTCTAATGACCCGTCATTTTTGACCGAGAACAAAAGTTGTACATAAGTTAAATAAAACACCCAAAACGTAAAGAAAATCATCCACATGTATTTTGTGTGTTCAGATGCCCTGTGAGGACAAAGTCCTGGAACCTTATGACAATCAGATGAAATTAACTAAATTTTTCAGAGAGAAAACGGTTAACAAAAAGGAAACATGGTTTGTTGTAATGTTGTAAGGCCTGCTGTTCTTTATATTCCTATTAGAGGGGTGGGCATTCATTTTTTATACACTAATGTTAATTGATGAAGATCTGTTGTTAGCTTTAGCTAGCAGGAACTATATGCTTTTGTTGTTAGCTTTAGCTAGCAGGAACTATATGCTTTTGTTGTTAGCTTAAGCTAGCAGGAACTATATGCTTTTGTTGTTAGCTTAAGCTAGCAGGTACTATATGCTTTTGTTGTTAGCTTTAGCTAGCAGGAACCATATGCTTTTGTTGTTAGCTTTAGCTAGCAGGAACTATATGGTTTTGTCGTTAGCTTTAGCTAGCAGGAACTATAGACTTTTGATGTTAGCTTTAGCTAGCAGGAACTATATGCTTTTGTCGTTAGCTTAAGCTAGCAGGAACTATATGGTTTTGTTGTTAGCTTTAGCTAGCAGGAACTATATGCTTTTGTTGTTAGCTTTAGCTAGCAGGAACTATATGCTTTTGTCGTTAGCTTTAGCTAGCAGGAACTATATGCTTTTGTCTTGAAGCTAAAAATGCAATGAGTGTACAGATGAGAAAATAAACCGTTAAATTTTCTGAACATGCTTGCGATTTGTTGCGTTATTCAAAAGTGTAATATGGTAGATGCATGAAGATTTGCTTGCTTAACGTTAGCTAGTAGCTAGCTAGTAGAATAGTTTGCGATGCTTAGCTTCCTGGCTAGAGGCTACTGTGACATCTACGGGATACTTTTGAGATGCGGAGCGAGAATGTCAACCGAACCCTCTCTCGGCTTGTGACATTCCCACCATATTATGTCAATTGAAATGTCACTCTGATAACTCTATTCAGTCACTCTGATAACTCTATTCAGTCACTCTGATAACTCTATTCAGTCACTCTGATAGCTCTATTCAGTCACTCTGATAACTCTATTCAGTCACTCTGATAACTCTATTCAGTCACTCTGATAACTCTATTCAGTCACTCTGATAGCTCTATTCAGTCACTCTGATAGCTCTATTCAGTCACTCTGATAACTCTATTCAGTCACTCTGATAGCTCTATTCAGTCACTCTGATAACTCTATTCAGTCACTCTGATAACTCTATTCAGTCACTCTGATAACTCTATTCAGTCACTCTGATAACTCTATTCAGTCACTCTGATAGCTCTATTCAGTCACTCTGATAACTCTATTCAGTCACTCTGATAACTCTATTCAGTCACTCTGATAACTCTATTCAGTCACTCTGATAGCTCTATTCAGTCACTCTGATAACTCTATTCAGTCACTCTGATAACTCTATTCAGTCACTCTGATAGCTCTATTCAGTCACTCTGATAACTCTATTCAGTCACTCTGATAACTCTATTCAGTCACTCTGATAACTCTATTCAGTCACTCTGATAGCTCTATTCAGTCACTCTGATAACTCTATTCAGTCACTCTGATAACTCTATTCAGTCACTCTGATAGCTCTATTCAGTCACTCTGATAACTCTATTCAGTCACTCTGATTACTCTATTCAGTCACTCTGATAACTCTATTCAGTCACTCTGATAACTCTATTCAGTCACTCTGATAACTCTATTCAGTCACTCTGATAGCTCTATTCAGTCACTCTGATAACTCTATTCAGTCACTCTGATAACTCTATTCAGTCACTCTGATAACTCTATTCAGTCACTCTGATAACTATATTCAGTCACTCTGATAACTCTATTCAGTCACTCTGATAACTATATTCAGTCACTCTGATAACTCTATTCAGTCAGTTGAAATGTCACTCTGATAACTCTATTCAGTCACTGATAGCTCTATTCAGTCACTCTGATAGCTCTATTCAGTCACTCTGATAACTCTATTCAGTCACTCTGATAACTCTATTCAGTCACTCTGATAACTCTATTCAGTCACTCTGATAACTATATTCAGTCACTCTGATAACTCTATTCAGTCAGTTGAAATGTCACTCTGATAACTCTATTCAGTCACTCTGATAGCTCTATTCAGTCACTCTGATAACTCTATTCAGTCACTCTGATAACTCTATTCAGTCACTCTGATAACTCTATTCAGTCACTCTGATAACTCTATTCAGTCACTCTGATAGCTCTATTCAGTCACTCTGATAACTCTATTCAGTCACTCTGATAACTCTATTCAGTCACTCTGATAACTCTATTCAGTCACTCTGATAGCTCTATTCAGTCACTCTGATAACTCTATTCAGTCACTCTGATAACTCTATTCAGTCACTCTGATAGCTCTATTCAGTCACTCTGATAACTCTATTCAGTCACTCTGATAACTCTATTCAGTCACTCTGATAACTCTATTCAGTCACTCTGATAGCTCTATTCAGTCACTCTGATAACTCTATTCAGTCACTCTGATAACTCTATTCAGTCACTCTGATAGCTCTATTCAGTCACTCTGATAACTCTATTCAGTCACTCTGATTACTCTATTCAGTCACTCTGATAGCTCTATTCAGTCACTCTGATAACTCTATTCAGTCACTCTGATAACTCTATTCAGTCACTCTGATAGCCCTATTCAGTCACTCTGATAGCTCTATTCAGTCACTCTGATAGCTCTATTCAGTCACTCTGAACTCTATTCAGTCACTCTGATAGCTCTATTCAGTCACTCTGATAACTCTATTCAGTCACTCTGATAGCCCTATTCAGTCACTCTGATAGCTCTATTCAGTCACTCTGATAACTCTATTCAGTCACTCTGATAGCTCTATTCAGACACTCTGATAACTATATTCAGTCACTCTGATAACTCTATTCAGTCACTCTGATAGCTCTATTCAGTCACTCTGATAACTCTATTCAGTCACTCTGATAACTCTATTCAGTCACTCTGATAACTCTATTCAGTCACTCTGATAACTATATTCAGTCACTCTGATAACTCTATTCAGTCACTCTGATAACTATATTCAGTCACTCTGATAACTCTATTCAGTCAGTTGAAATGTCACTCTGATAACTCTATTCAGTCACTGATAGCTCTATTCAGTCACTCTGATAGCTCTATTCAGTCACTCTGATAACTCTATTCAGTCACTCTGATAACTCTATTCAGTCACTCTGATAACTCTATTCAGTCACTCTGATAACTATATTCAGTCACTCTGATAACTCTATTCAGTCAGTTGAAATGTCACTCTGATAACTCTATTCAGTCACTCTGATAGCTCTATTCAGTCACTCTGATAACTCTATTCAGTCACTCTGATAACTCTATTCAGTCACTCTGATAACTCTATTCAGTCACTCTGATAACTCTATTCAGTCACTCTGATAGCTCTATTCAGTCACTCTGATAACTCTATTCAGTCACTCTGATAACTCTATTCAGTCACTCTGATAACTCTATTCAGTCACTCTGATAGCTCTATTCAGTCACTCTGATAACTCTATTCAGTCACTCTGATAACTCTATTCAGTCACTCTGATAGCTCTATTCAGTCACTCTGATAACTCTATTCAGTCACTCTGATAACTCTATTCAGTCACTCTGATAACTCTATTCAGTCACTCTGATAGCTCTATTCAGTCACTCTGATAACTCTATTCAGTCACTCTGATAACTCTATTCAGTCACTCTGATAGCTCTATTCAGTCACTCTGATAACTCTATTCAGTCACTCTGATTACTCTATTCAGTCACTCTGATAACTCTATTCAGTCACTCTGATAACTCTATTCAGTCACTCTGATAACTCTATTCAGTCACTCTGATAGCTCTATTCAGTCACTCTGATAACTCTATTCAGTCACTCTGATAACTCTATTCAGTCACTCTGATAACTCTATTCAGTCACTCTGATAACTATATTCAGTCACTCTGATAACTCTATTCAGTCACTCTGATAACTATATTCAGTCACTCTGATAACTCTATTCAGTCAGTTGAAATGTCACTCTGATAACTCTATTCAGTCACTGATAGCTCTATTCAGTCACTCTGATAGCTCTATTCAGTCACTTTGATAACTCTATTCAGTCACTCTGATAACTCTATTCAGTCACTCTGATAACTCTATTCAGTCACTCTGATAACTATATTCAGTCACTCTGATAACTCTATTCAGTCAGTTGAAATGTCACTCTGATAACTCTATTCAGTCACTCTGATAGCTCTATTCAGTCACTCTGATAACTCTATTCAGTCACTCTGATAACTGTATTCAGTCACTCTGATAACTCTATTCAGTCACTCTGATAGCTCTATTCAGTCACTCTGATAGCTCTATTCAGTCACTCTGATAACTCTATTCAGTCACTCTGATAGCTCTATTCAGTCACTCTGATAGCTCTATTCAGTCACTCTGATAGCTCTATTCAGTCACTCTGATAACTCTATTCAGTCACTCTGATAACTCTATTCAGTCACTCTGATAACTCTATTCAGTCACTCTGATAGCTCTATTCAGTCACTCTGATAACTCTATTCAGTCACTCTGATAACTCTATTCAGTCACTCTGATAACTCTATTCAGTCACTCTGATAGCTCTATTCAGTCACTCTGATAGCTCTATTCAGTCACTCTGATAACTCTATTCAGTCACTCTGATAACTATATTCAGTCACTCTGATAACTCTATTCAGTCACTCTGATAGCCCTATTCTGTCACTCTGATAGCTCTATTCAGTCACTCTGATAGCTCTATTCAGTCACTCTGATAACTCTATTCAGTCACTCTGATAACTCTATTCAGTCACTCTGATAGCCCTATTCAGTCACTCTGATAGCTCTATTCAGTCACTCTGATAGCTCTATTCAGTCACTCTGAACTCTATTCAGTCACTCTGATAGCTCTATTCAGTCACTCTGATAACTCTATTCAGTCACTCTGATAGCCCTATTCAGTCACTCTGATAGCTCTATTCAGTCACTCTGATAACTCTATTCAGTCACTCTGATAGCTCTATTCAGACACTCTGATAACTATATTCAGTCACTCTGATAACTCTATTCAGTCACTCTGATAGCTCTATTCAGTCACTCTGATAGCCCTATTCAGTCACTCTGATAGCTCTATTCAGTCACTCTGATAGCTCTATTCAGTCACTCTGATAGCTCTATTCAGTCACTCTGATAACTCTATTCAGTCACTCTGATAGCCCTATTCAGTCACTCTGATAGCTCTATTCAGTCACTCTGAACTCTATTCAGTCACTCTGATAACTCTATTCAGTCACTCTGATAGCTCTATTCAGTCACTCTGATAACTATATTCAGTCACTCTGATAACTATAATCAGTCACTCTGATAACTCTATTCGGTCACTCTGATAGCTCTATTCAGCCACTCTGATAACTCTATTCAGTCACTCTGAACTCTATTCAGTCACTCTGATAACTCTATTCAGTCACTCTGATAGCTCTATTCAGTCACTCTGATAACTATATTCAGTCACTCTGATAACTATAATCAGTCACTCTGATAACTCTATTCGGTCACTCTGATAGCTCTATTCAGCCACTCTGATAACTATATTCAATGAAAATAAGCCCTAAGGTCTTTACTGTGTTAGAGAGCTGTATGCTGCTGAAACAACATCAGCCAACCTAGGTCACCACAGGATCACACCAGCCAAAATAGGTCACCTGAGGATCTGGCCTGGGATTGGCCAGTCTGAGCAGGAAGTATGATGTGGCCAGCACAGCAACAAACAGAGGTACCTCTCAGTCTCAGTCTCCAAACAATAAGACAAACAAGAGGAATTAAACATTTAAAGCCACAATCCTTATTCATGTGGCTCCTTAATCCTAATTAAAATGACCATTGAAAAGTAGTAATTATTGCATAGTGCACTTTTAATCTGTGTAAACCTCTCTCATAATGCCACCAGGACTGTACTGTACAGTGTATACTGACAAAACCACCTCCACCACCCATGTATTCTCTATGGCCAGAGGAGGTCATTCACTGCCAAAAGAAAGTTTGAGGGTACAAAACATTAGGAACACCTTCCTAACATTGAGTTGCGGCCCCTTTTTGCCCTCAGAACAGCCTCAATTCGTCAGGGTCATGCACTGTACAAGGTGTCGAAAGTGTTCCACAGGGATGCTGGCCCATGTTGAATCCAATGCCTCCTACAGTTTAAAAAAAAGTTGTCTGGATGTCCGTTGGGTGGTGGACCATTCTCGATTCACACGGGAAACTGTTGAGCGTGAAAAACCCAGCAGAGTTGCAGTTCTCAAACCGGTGCACCTGGCACCTACTATCATACCCCGTTCAAAGGCACTTCAATCTATTGTCTTTCCCTCTGAATGGCACACATACACAATCCATGTCTCAATTGATTCAAGGCTTAAAAATAATTGTTTAACATGTCTCCTCCCCTTCATCTACACTGATTGAAGCAGATTTAACAAGTGACATCAATAAGGGGATCATAGATTTTCACCTGGATTAACCTGGTCAGTCTATGTCATGGAAAGAGCAGGTGTTCCTAATGTTTTGTCCACTCAGCGTAAAACCCTCAGTGTAGCAGCATATGTTAGCTAGAGTAGAGATGTGGTTGTGGGAGAACAGAAGAGAACAGGAAAACATATTGTGAAGACCAACCTTTCCCTTTCGCACTATTGTTTCCACAACCAAGTCTGTAGCAACATCCCAACTCATAGTAACCTTTTCCCACTCTTCCCAAACCTTCCTAACCCTTTCCAACTCTTCCAAACCCCTTCCAACTCTTTCCAACCCTTTCCAACTCTTCCAAACCCTTTCCAACTCTTCCAAACCCCTTCCCAACCCTTTCCAACTCTTCCCAACCCTTCCCAACTCTTCCCAACCCTTTCCAACTCTTCCCAACCCTTTCCAACTCTTCCCAACCCTTTCCAACTCTTCCCAAACCTTTCCAACCCTTTCCAACTCTTCCCAACCCTTTCCAACTCTTCCCAACCCTTTCCAACTCTTCCCAACCCTTTCCAACTCTTCCCAACCCTTTTCAACTCTTCCCAACCCTTTCCAACTCTTCCCAACCCTTTCCAACTCTTCCAATCCCCTTCCAACTCTTCCCAAACCTTTCCAACCCTTTCCAACTCTTCCTAACCCTTTCCAACTCTTCCCAACCATTTCCAACTCTTCCCAACCCTTTCCAACTCTTCCCAACCCTTTTCAACTCTTCCCAACCCTTTCCAACTCTTCCCAACCCTTTCCAACTCTTCCCAACCCTTTCCAACTCTTCCAATCCCTTTCCAACTCTTCCCAACCCTTTCCAACTCTTCCCAACCCTTTCCAACTCTTCCCAACCCTTTCCAACTCTTCCAACCCTTCCAACTCTTCCCAAACCTTTCCAACCCTTTCCAACTCTTCCCAACCCTTTCCAACTCTTCCCAACCCTTTTCAACTCTTCCCAACCCTTTCCAACTCTTCCCAACCCTTTCCAACTCTTCCCAACCCTTTCCAACTCTTCCCAACCCTTTCCAACTCTTCCCAACCCTTTCCAACTCTTCCCTAATCTTTCCAACTCTTCCCAAACCTTTCCAACTTTTCCAAACCCCTTCCAACTCTTCCCAACCCTTTCCAACTCTTCCCAACCCTTTCCAACTCTTCCAAACCCCTTCCCAACCCTTTCCAACTCTTCCCAACCCTTCCCAACTCTTCCCAACCCTTTCCAACTCTTCCCAACCCTTTCCAACTCTTCCCAACCCTTTCCAACTCTTCCCAAACCTTTCCAACCCTTTCCAACTCTTCCCAACCCTTTCCAACTCTTCCCAACCCTTTCCAACTCTTCCCAACCCTTTCCAACTCTTCCCAACCCTTTTCAACTCTTCCCAACCCTTTCCAACTCTTCCCAACCCTTTCCAACTCTTCCAATCCCCTTCCAACTCTTCCCAAACCTTTCCAACCCTTTCCAACTCTTCCTAACCCTTTCCAACTCTTCCCAACCATTTCCAACTCTTCCCAACCCTTTCCAACTCTTCCCAACCCTTTTCAACTCTTCCCAACCCTTTCCAACTCTTCCCAACCCTTTCCAACTCTTCCCAACCCTTTCCAACTCTTCCAATCCCCTTCCAACTCTTCCCAAACCTTTCCAACCCTTTCCAACTCTTCCCAACCCTTTCCAACTCTTCCCAATCCTTTCCAACTTTTCCAAACCCCTTCCAACTCTTCCCAACCCTTTCCAACTCTTCCCAACCCTTTCCAACTCTTCCAAACCCCTTCCCAACCCTTTCCAACTCTTCCCAACCCTTCCCAACTCTTCCCAACCCTTTCCAACTCTTCCCAACCCTTTCCAACTCTTCCAACCCTTTCCAACTCTTCCCAACCCTTTCCAACTCTTCCCAAACCTTTCCAACCCTTTCCAACTCTTCCCAACCCTTTCCAACTCTTCCCAACCCTTTCCAACTCTTCCCAACCGTTTCCAACTCTTCCCAACCCTTTTCAACTCTTCCCAACCCTTTCCAACTCTTCCCAACCCTTTCCAACTCTTCCAATCCCCTTCCAACTCTTCCCAAACCTTTCCAACCCTTTCCAACTCTTCCTAACCCTTTCCAACTCTTCCCAACCATTTCAACTCTTCCCAACCCTTTCCAACTCTTCCCAACCCTTTTCAACTCTTCCCAACCCTTTCCAACTCTTCCCAACCCTTTCCAACTCTTCCCAACCCTTTCCAACTCTTCCAATCCCCTTCCAACTCTTCCCAAACCTTTCCAACCCTTTCCAACTCTTCCCAACCCTTTCCAACTCTTCCCAACCCTTTCCAACTCTTCCCAACCCTTTCCAACTCTTCCAATCCCCTTCCAACTCTTCCCAAACCTTTCCAACCCTTTCCAACTCTTCCCAACCCTTTCCAACTCTTCCCAACCCTTTCCAACTCTTCCCAACCCTTTCCAACTCTTCCCAACCCTTTTCAACTCTTCCCAACCCTTTCCAACTCTTCCCAACCCTTTCCAACTCTTCCAATCCCCTTCCAACTCTTCCCAAACCTTTCCAACCCTTTCCAACTCTTCCTAACCCTTTCCAACTCTTCCCAACCATTTCCAACTCTTCCCAACCCTTTCCAACTCTTCCCAACCCTTTTCAACTCTTCCCAACCCTTTCCAACTCTTCCCAACCCTTTCCAACTCTTCCCAACCCTTTCCAACTCTTCCAATCCCCTTCCAACTCTTCCCAAACCTTTCCAACCCTTTCCAACTCTTCCCAACCCTTTCCAACTCTTCCCAACCCTTTTCAACTCTTCCCAACCCTTTCCAACTCTTCCCAACCCTTTCCAACTCTTCCCAACCCTTTTCAACTCTTCCCAACCCTTTCCAACTCTTCCCAACCCTTTCCAACTCTTCCCAACCCTTTCCAACTCTTCCAATCCCCTTCCAACTCTTCCCAAACCTTTCCAACCCTTTCCAACTCTTCCCAACCCTTTCCAACTCTTCCCAACCCTTTTCAACTCTTCCCAACCCTTTCCAACTCTTCCCAACCCTTTCCAACTCTTCCCAACCCTTTCCAACTCTTCCCAACCCTTTCCAACTCTTCCCAACCCTTTCCAACTCTTCCCAACCCTTTTCAACTCTTCCTAACCCTTTCCAACTCTTCCAAACCCCTTCCAACTCTTTCCAACCCTTTCCAACTCTTCCAAACCCTTTCCAACCCTTTCCATTTTGAGAATGTCCCTTCTATCAGCATTTTCTCTCATACTACATAATCACTTGTGCATCCCTGGGTTATGACACGTGTGCTCTGGGTTTTGACGGGTAAAACTCTATCTGAGGCGTGTCTCCATCTCCTCTCGGGGGAGATGGAGACAGTCGAGGTCTGGAAGACAGATTGAGAGGGGTGGTGGAGAGGGCAGGAGGGTGTGTGTGTGTGTGTGTGTGTGTGTGTGTGTGTGTGTGTGTGTGTGTGTGTGTGTGTGTGTGTGTGTGTGTGTGTGTGTGTGTGTGTGTGTGTGTGTGTGTGTGTGTGTGTGTGTGTGTGTGTGTGTGTGTGTGTGTGTGTGTGTGTGTGTTTCTCCCCCAGATGATGTCATCTCCATTAGGGAAGTTCCAGCCATAAAAGACTCCATTGAACCCGCTGCAACCTGGTCTCAGAGCATTTCATATTATTCTATACGTAAATCCCGAGACAATCCATTTAGTATGGTATGTTATGAATTACAATTTGCGTGAGCTAACATGCTAAGTAGATGCAAAGTAGCTAAAAATAGCAAGTAGTTGAAAGATTGCTAATTAGCTAAAGTTGTCCTTGATGAGATTCGAACTCACAAACTTTGGGTTGCTAGATGTTCGCGTTATATCCATCAATCAAATGTATTCATAAAGCCCTTTTACATCAGCTGATATCTTAAAGTGCTGTACAGAAACCCAGCCTAAAACCCCAAACAGCAAGCAATGCAGATGTAGAAGCACGGTGGCTAGGAAACACTCCCTAATAAGACAGGAATCTAGGAAAAAACCTAGAGAGGAACCAGGCTATTAGGGGTGGCCAGTCCTCTTCTGGCTGTGCCGGGTGGAGATGATAACAGAACATGGCCAAGATGTTCAAACGTTCAGATAATAATAATGCTTACCCATCCACCCCAACCAATAACATTACCTTTGTTTTTGCGTTAAGTAACCATCTGTCTTATACCAAACATATCATATCATACTAATTTGAGTTTTCCCCTGGATTTACATGTACTATATTACGTCTAATCCATGACACCAGGACGTGAACCCAGACCCTTCAATGTCATTTTGATGATGTCATCACTAAGTGACGCAGATGGCTAAAGCAACTGAACCAGACAGGCAGTGATACAGCCGCGGGGCTGCTACACGACTACCATCAATCACTCTCCTGTTTGTGAGACAGCAACAACCTCAAACCTCACAGACAGACGTAGACAGTAGAGAGTCAATGAACTGCAATGATGAAACTTTAGCTTTAGTCATTTAGCTTTAGCCGACATTGTTAAGCCATTGAAGTTTTCTGTCACAATACGGGACGAAATAAAAGTTTGAAACAAGCAATCGTGAGCAAAGCACTTAGAATAGAAGGAAGTACCCTCCAAGTGTAAGAAGTTGTGACGTCGGCATTGTAATGATTCTGGATTGTAACGGTCTCCTTGCTTTACTCAAACACAACTTGCCCTGATTCGAAATACACAATGCAAACAATTCCCTGAGCAAAAGTACATTCTGTTTGGATTCTGGTACATACTGTGTGTTAGTGTATCATAATCAGGAACAGGTCTGGTCAGTGAGGTGCCACTGATATCCGTGACATTAATCTATGGTATGATATCAGTGAAATTAATCTATAGTCTGATATCAGTGACATTAATCTATAGTCTGATATCAGTGACATTAATCTATAGTCTGATATCAGTGACATTAATCTATAGTCTGATATCAGTGACATTAATCTATAGTCTGGTATCAGTGACATTAATCTACAGTTTAATATCAGTGACATTAATCTATAATCTGTGACACTAATCTATATACTGATATCCGTGACATTAATCTATAGTCTGATATCAGTGAAATTAATCTATAGTCTGATATCAGTGACATTAATCTATAGTCTGATATCAGTGACATTAATCTACAGTTTAATATCAGTGACATTAATCTATAATCTGTGACACTAATCTATATACTGATATCAGTGACATTAATCTATAATCTGATATCAGTGACATTAATCTATAGTCTGATATCAGTGACATTAATCTATAGTATGACATCAGTGACATTAATCTATAATCTGTGACATTAATCTACAATCTGATATCAGTGACATTAATCTATATTCTGATATCTGTGACATTAATCTATAATCTGTGACATGAATCTATAGTTTGATATCTGTGTCATTAATCTATAGTCTGATATCAGTGACATTAATCTACAGTCTTTTTTAAATATTTATTTTACCGTTATTTAACTAGGCAAGTCAGTTAGGAACAAATTCTTATTTTCAATGACGGCCTAGGAACAGTGGGTTAACTGCCTGTTCAGCGGAACTGCTCTGACTTGGGGTCTCCAGGACACCGTTACTTTTCATCTGGCGTTTACATCACAACGGCTAACAGTGAACATGGGGTTTTTAACACCTTCTCCCATAGTAACTGTCTTAATGATACAGAGGTTGTTGATTCTGCTCACCTCAAGTCTCTAGTGGTACACACTCCTGATGATGGAAACACGATTCCCAGAAACACAGGAGCCGACATTCAAATGATGGAACAAGAGTGATGGAACAAGAGTGATGGAGAAAGAGTGATGGAACAAGAGAGATGGAGAAAGAGTGATGGAACAAGAGAGATGGAGAAAGAGTGATGGAACAAGAGTGATGGAAAAAGAGTGATGGAACAAGAGAGATGGAGAAAGAGTGATGGAAAAAGAGTGATGGAGAAAGAGTGATGGAGAAAGAGTGATGGAACAAGAGTGATGGAGAAAGAGTGATGGAACAAGAGTGATGGAGAAAGAGTGATGGAACAAGAGTGATGGAGAAAGAGTGATGGAACAAGAGAGATGGAGAAAGAGTGATGGAGAAAGAGTGATGGAACAAGAGAGATGGAGAAAGAGTGATGGAACAAGAGTGATGGAACAAGGCAATAAGTGAAGTCACACTCAGCATTTGCTCTACATGTAACCTTCCCCAAGAGATCTGTGGATGAACTGGCCAGCCCTCACTACAACCTGCCCCCATCCAGCCCTCACTACAACCTGCCCCCAGCCAGCCCTCACTACAACCTGCCCCCAGCCAGCCCTCACTACAACCTGCCCCCAGCCAGCCCTCACTACAACCTGCCCCCAGCCAGCCCTCACTACAACCTGCCCCCAGCCAGCCCTCACTACAACCTGCCCCCAGCCAGCCCTCCCTACAACCTGTCCCCAGCCCTCACTACAACCTGCCCCCAGCCAGCCCTCCCTCCTACCCCCCCCCAGCCCTCACTACAACCTGCCCCCAGCCAGCCCTCACTACAACCTGCCCCCAGCCAGCCCTCACTACAACCTGCCCCCAGCCAGCCCTCACTACAACCTGCCCCCAGCCAGCCCTCACTACAACCTGCCCCCCCAGCCCTCACTACAACCTGCCTCCAGCCAGCCCTCACTACAACCTGCCCCCAGCCAGCCCTCACTACAACCTGCCCCCAGCCAGCCCTCACTACAACCTGCCCCCAGCCAGCCCTCACTACAACCTGCCCCCCAGCCAGCCCTCACTACAACCTGCCCCCCAGCCAGCCCTCACTACAACCTGCCCCCAGCCAGCCCTCACTACAACCTGCCCCCAGCCAGCCCTCACTACAACCTGTCCCCAGCCCCCTCACTACAACCTGCCCCCAGCCAGCCCTCACTACAACCTGTCCCCAGCCCTCACTACAACCTGCCCCAGCCAGCCCTCACTACAACCTGCCCCCAGCCAGCCCTCACTACAACCTGCCCCCAGCCAGCCCTCACTACAACCTGTCCCCAGCCCTCACTACAACCTGCCCCCAGCCAGCCCTCACTACAACCTGCCCCCAGCCAGCCCTCACTACAACCTGCCCCCAGCCAGCCCTCACTACAACCTGCCCCCAGCCAGCCCTCACTACAACCTGCCCCCAGCCAGCCCTCACTACAACCTGCCCCCAGCCAGCCCTCACTACAACCTGCCCCCCAGCCAGCCCTCACTACAACCTGCCCCCAGCCAGCCCTCACTACAACCTGTCCCCAGCCAGCCCTCACTACAACCTGCCCCCAGCCAGCCCTCACTACAACCTGCCCCCAGCCAGCCCTCACTACAACCTGCCCCCAGCCAGCCCTCACTACAACCTGCCCCCAGCCAGCCCTCACTACAACCTGCCCCCAGCCAGCCCTCACTACAACCTGCCCCCAGCCAGCCCTCACTACAACCTGCCCCCAGCCAGCCCTCACTACAACCTGCCCCAGCCAGCCCTCACTACAACCTGCCCCCAGCCAGCCCTCACTACAACCTGCCCCCAGCCAGCCCTCACTACAACCTGCCCCCAGCCAGCCCTCACTACAACCTGCCCCCAGCCAGCCCTCACTACAACCTGCCCCCAGCCAGCCCTCACTACAACCTGTCCCCAGCCAGCCCTCACTACAACCTGCCCCCAGCCAGCCCTCACTACAACCTGCCCCCAGCCCTCACTACAACCTGCCCCCAGCCAGCCCTCACTACAACCTGCCCCCAGCCAGCCCTCACTACAACCTGCCCCAGCCCTCACTACAACCTGCCCCCAGCCAGCCCTCACTACAACCTGCCCTCAGCCAGCACTCACTACAACCTGCCCCCAGCCAGCCCTCACTACAACCTGCCCCCCAGCCCTCACTACAACCTGCCCTCAGCCAGCACTCACTACAACCTGCCCCCAGCCAGCCCTCACTACAACCTGCCCCCAGCCCTCACTACAACCTGCCCCCAGCCAGCCCTCACTACAACCTGTCCCCAGCCCTCACTACAACCTGCCCCCAGCCCTCACTACAACCTGCCCCCCAGCCAGCCCTCACTACAACCTGCCCCCCCAGCCAGCCCTCACTACAACCTGCCTCCAGCCAGCCCTCACTACAACCTGCCCCCCAGCCAGCCCTCACTACAACCTGCCCCCAGCCAGCCCTCACTACAACCTGCCCCCAGCCAGCCCTCACTACAAACTGCCCCCAGCCAGCCCTCACTACAACCTGCCCCCAGCCAGCCCTCACTACAACCTGCCCCCAGCCAGCCCTCTACCAGCTGGAAGTTGTCAAACAGCCCTTTGGATGACACAGGCCCTGGGCTGCACTATCACGCACCACTGCCCAGCCAGCCACTAACACAACCACCACTGCCCAGCCAGCCACTAACACAACCACCACTGCCCAGCCAGCCACTAACACAACCACCACTGCCCAGCCAGCCACTAACACAACCACCACTGCCCAGCCAGCCACTAACACAACCACCACTGCCCAGCCAGCCACTAACACAACCACCACTGCCCAGCCAGCCACTAACACAACCACCACTGCCCAGCCAGTCACTAACACAACCACCACTGCCCCCAGCCAGCCACTAACCCTGCCCAGCCAGTCAAGCCACCAGCCAGCCACTAACCCTGAACAGTCAAGCAACCACCAGCCAGCCACTAACCTGAACAGTCAACCACTGCCCAGTCACTAACCTGAACTCAAGCAGCCAGTCACTAACCCTGAACCCAGCCAGTCACTAACCCTGAACAGTCAAGCCCAGCCAGTCACTAACCCTGAACAGTCAGCAGAGCCAGTCACTAACCCTGAACAGTCAAGCAGAGCCAGTCACTAACCTGAACAGTCAAGCAGAGCCAGTCACTAACCCTGAACAGTCAAGCAGAGCCAGTCACTAACCCTGAACAGTCAAGCAGAGCCAGTCACTAACCCTGAACAGTCAAGCAGAGCCAGTCACTAACCCTGAACAGTCAAGCAGAGCCAGTCACTAACCCTGAACAGTCAAGCAGAGCCAGTCACTAACCCTGAACAGTCAAGCAGAGCCAGTCACTAACCCTGAACAGTCAAGCAGAGCCAGTCACTAACCCTGAACAGTCAAGCAGAGCCAGTCACTAACCTGAACAGTCAAGCAGAGCCAGTCACTAACCCTGAACAGTCAAGCAGAGCCAGTCACTAACCCTGAACAGTCAAGCAGAGCCAGTCACTAACCCTGAACAGTCAAGCAGAGCCAGTCACTAACCCTGAACAGTCAAGCAGAGCCAGTCACTAACCCTGAACAGTCAAGCAGAGCCAGTCACTAACCCTGAACAGTCAAGCAGAGCCAGTCACTAACCCTGAACAGTCAAGCAGAGCCAGTCACTAACCCTGAACAGTCAAGCAGAGCCAGTCACTAACCCTGAACAGTCAAGCAGAGCCAGTCACTAACCCTGAACAGTCAAGCAGAGCCAGTCACTAACCCTGAACAGTCAAGCAGAGCCAGTCACTAACCCTGAACAGTCAAGCAGAGCCAGTCACTAACCCTGAACAGTCAAGCAGAGCCAGTCACTAACCCTGAACAGTCAAGCAGAGCCAGTCACTAACCCTGAACAGTCAAGCAGAGCCAGTCACTAACCCTGAACAGTCAAGCAGAGCCAGTCACTAACCCTGAACAGTCAAGCAGAGCCAGTCACTAACCCTGAACAGTCAAGCAGAGCCAGTCACTAACCCTGAACAGTCAAGCAGAGCCAGTCACTAACCCTGAACAGTCAAGCAGAGCCAGTCACTAACCCTGAACAGTCAAGCAGAGCCAGTCACTAACCCTGAACAGTCAAGCAGAGCCAGTCACTAACCCTGAACAGTCAAGCAGAGCCAGTCACTAACCCTGAACAGTCAAGCAGAGCCAGTCACTAACCCTGAACAGTCAAGCAGAGCCAGTCACTAACCCTGAACAGTCAAGCAGAGCCAGTCACTAACCCTGAACAGTCAAGCAGAGCCAGCCGCTGGACAAGCTATTTTTCCTTCCATTAAACTGAATCTCATCCTGTGAAATAAGTAACGGCATATTAAAAGTCCCTCTGCAGACCTGGAAGAGTCCTATGGCTGCCATCGTGTTCTATTTGCAACTGATTGGTTGTCCAGGGTTGTTAATCTGTCACCGATTGGCTGGTGAACAAAGATGTTAAAAACGGATCAGAGAAGAGCTACTCTCTGATTAGCTAAGAAACAGTTGGTTGAGTGACTTACTGCTGCTATAGAGGTCCTATCACCACTCTCTTCTCATGGTGATGATGCTGCTATAGAGGTCCTATCACCACTCTCTTATCATTGTGATGATGATGCTGTTACAGAGGTCCTATCACCACTCTCTTCTCATTGTGATGATGATGCTGTTACAGAGGTCCTATCACCACTGTCTTCTCATTGTGGTGATGCTGTTATAGAGGTCCTATCACCACTCTCTTCTCATCATTGTGATGCTGTTACAAGAGGTCCTATCACCACTCTCTCATCATCATGGTGATGCTGTTACAGAGGTCCTATCACCACTCTCTCCTCATTGTGGTGATGCTGTTACAGAGGTCCTATCACCACTCTCTTATCATTGTGATGATGCTGTTACAGAGGTCCTATCACCACTCTCTTCTCATCATTGTGATGATGCTGTTACAAGAGGTCCTATCACCACTCTCTTCTCATTGTGATGATGCTGTTACAGAGGTCCTATCACCACTCTCTTCTCATTGTGATGCTGCTGTTACAGAGGTCCTATCACCACTCTCTTCTCATCATTGTGATGCTGTTACAAGAGGTCCCATCACCACTCTCTCATCATTGTGGTGATGCTGTTACAGAGGTCCTATCACCACTCTCTCATCATGGTGATGCTGTTACAGAGGTCCTATCACCACTCTCTCCTCATTGTGGTGATGCTGTTACAGAGGTCCTATCACCACTCTCTCATCATTGTGGTGATGCTGTTACAGAGGTCCTATCACCACTCTCTCATCATGGTGATGCTGTTACAGAGGTCCTATCACCACTCTCTCCTCATTGTGGTGATGCTGTTACAGAGGTCCTATCACCACTCTCTCATCATTGTGGTGATGCTGTTTCAGAGGTCCTATCACCACTCTCTCATCATGGTGATGCTGTTACAGAGGTCCTATCACCACTCTCTCATCATTGTGGTGATGCTGTAATAGAAGTCCTATCACCACTCTCTCATCATTGTGGTGATGCTGTAATAGAAGTCCTATCACCACTCTCTCATCATTGTGATGATGCTGTTACAGAGGTCCCATCACCACTCTCTTCTCATTGTGGTGATGATGCTGTTATAGAGGTCCTATCACCACTCTCTTCTCATTGTGGTGATGCTGTTACAGAGGTCCTATCACCACTCTCTTATCATTTTGATGCTGTTGTTACAGAGGTCCTATCACCACTCTCTCATCATTGTGATGCTGTTACAGAGGTCCTATCACCACTCTCTCATCATTGTGATGCTGTTACAGAGGTCATATCACCACTCTCTCATCATTGTGATGATGCTGTTACAGAGGTCCTATCACCCTCTCTTCTCATTGTGATGATGCTGTTACAGAGGTCCTAAAACAGGAGAGAAACATACATCACATGGAGATCTCACTTCAAAGTGCAACTGACCCGGATTTCTTAAATACTGTCAACTCTCTCCTCTCTCTTCTCTCTCTCCCCTCTCTTCTCTCTGACCCCTCTCTTCTCTCTCTCCCTCTCTCTCTCTCTCCCTCTCTTTCTCTCCCCTCTCTTCTCTCTCTTCCCTCTTCTCTCTCTCCCCTCTCTTCTCTCTCCCTCTCTTCTCTCTCTCCCTCTCTTCTCTCTCTCCCTCTCTTCTCTCTCTCCCTCTCTCTCTCCTCTCTTCTCCTCTCCCTCTCTCTCTCTCCCCTCTATTCTCTCTCTCCCTCTCTTCTCTCTCCCCTCTCTTCTCTCTCCTCTCTCTCTCTCCCCTCTCTTCTCTCTCTCCCTCTCTTCTCTCTCTCCCTCTCTTCTCTCTCTCCCTCTCTCTCTCTCTCTCTCCCCTCTCTTCTCTCTCCCTCTCTTCTCTCTCTCCCCTCTCTTCTCTCTCTCCCCTCTCTTCTCTCTCTCCCCTCTCTTCTCTCTCCCCTCTCTTCTCTCTCTCCCCTCTCTTCTCTCTCTCCCCTCTCTTCTCTCTCTCCCCTCTCTTCTCTCTCTCCCTCTATTCTCTCTCTCCCTCTCTTCTCTCTCTTCCCTCTTCTCTCTCTCCCCTCTCTTCTCTCTCCCCTCTCTTCTCTCTCCCCTCTCTTCTCTCTCTCCCTCTCTTCTCTCTCCCCCTCTCTTCTCTCTCTCCCTCTCTTCTCTCTCCCTCTCTTCTCTCTCTCCCTCTCTTCTCTCTCCCCTCTCTTCTCTCTCTCCCTCTCTCTTCTCTCTCTCCCTCTCTTCTCTCCCCTCTCTTCTCTCTCCCCTCTCTTCTCTCTCTCCCCTCTTCTCTCTCTCCCCTCTCTTCTCTCTCTCCCCTCTCTTCTCTCTCTCCCCTCTCTTCTCTCTCTCCCCTCTTCTCTCTCTCTCCCTCTCTTCTCTCTCTCCCCTCTCTTCTCTCTCTCCCCTCTCTTCTCTCTCTCCCCTCTTCTCTCTCTCCCCTATTCTCTCTCTCTCCCTCTCTTCTCTCTCTTCCCTCTTCTCTCTCTCCCCTCTTCTCTCTCTCCCCTCTCTTCTCTCTCCCCTCTCTTCTCTCTCTCCCCTCTTCTCTCTCTCCCCACTCTTCTCTCTCTCCCCTCTCTTCTCTCTCTCCCTCTCTTCTCTCTCTCCTCTCTTCTCTCTCTCCCCTCTCTTCTCTCTCTCCCTCTCTTCTCTCTCTCCCCGAAGATGATTGGCCGATCCATCTCACCAGATATGAACTCCACTAAGTTATTATTATTATTACATACCCCCCCACCCCCAGGTCAGGGGTCAACAGGTCAAACCCCTGAGCCCCAGTCAAAGGCCTGGAGGGTGGTCCCCTGGAGGGAGGAAGGGAGGGGTCCAATTTAACCTCCAGCAGAACAATAAACACCAGTTGATGAGGGAGGGGGTAGACAGTTCCCTCTTTGTAAAGTTAGTGGTCTCACTATTGTCTTCTTTAGGGGTGTGTGTTTATCAGAACTGGTTTAAACTCCAGCTTGTATAGGAGTTGGAGTTGTATAAGAGTTGGAGTTGTATAAGAGTTGGAGTTGTATAGGAGTTGGAGTTGTATAGGAGTTGGAGTTGTATAGGAGGTGTATAGGAGTTGTATAAGAGTTGGAGTTGTATAAGAGTTGGAGTTGTATAGGAGTTGGAGTTGTATAGGAGTTGGAGTTGTATAGGAGGTGTATAGGAGTTGTATAAGAGTTGGAGTTGTATAAGAGTTGGAGTTGTATAAGAGTTGGAGTTGTATAGGAGTTGGAGTTGTATAGGAGTTGGAGTTGTATAGGAGTTGGAGTTGTATAGGAGTTGGAGTTGTATAGGAGTTGGAGTTGTATAGGAGTTGGAGTTGTATAAGAGTTGGAGTTGTATAGGAGTTGGAGTTGTATAGGAGTTGGAGTTGTATAAGGAGTTGGAGTTGTATAGGAGTTGTATAGGAGTTGGAGTTGTATAGGAGTTGTATAGGAGTTGTATAAGAGTTGGAGTTGTATAAGAGC
>NW_026290792.1:197500-220000 GCF_023373465.1 Oncorhynchus keta
TTGTTGCTGAAACAGATGGTTGAGTTCCTTCATGTGATATTAATGATATACCTTGTTTCAGTGGGTAGCGCAGGACCCTCTGCCTCTAAAGTTATAACGTTATATCGGAAGAGATCGACAATAATAACGTGTTTTTACCAAACGTTCAATCAAACAAAGGTCCTATTGTCTCTGAACCAAATGGTGTTGATTAGAGGCCTACTAACTAATCAGCCAAACAGCTGAGCAGCAGACCAAAACCCAACCAGACAACACACACACGCACGCACACACACACACACTTCTCACTTTTGTTGGCATCACACACAGGGAGAGTTGGACAAGGAAGGCGAACTCCACAAAGGAACAGAAGGGAAAGACTGAACCATTGGGGAACATGTTAAACACACACGCACACACACATACACATACACATACACACACACATACACATACACTCACACGAGAGAGCTCTAAAGAGAGAGCTGTGGGGGACAAAGAGAGAGCTGTGGGGGGACAAAGAGAGAGCTGTGGGGGACAAAGAGAGAGCTCTAAAGAGAGAGATGTGGGGGACATAGAGAGAGCTGTGGGGAACAAAGAGAGAGCTGTGGGGGACAAAGAGAGAGCTGTGGGGACAAAGATAGAGCTCTAAAGAGAGACCTGTGGGGGGACAAAGAGAGAGCTCTAAAAGAGAGAGCTGTGGGGGACAAAAGAGAGCTGTGGGGGACAAAGAGAGAGCTGTGGGGGACAAAGAGAGAGCTGTGGGGGACAAAGATAGAGCTGTGGGGGACAAAGATAGAGCTCTAAAGAGAGAGCTGTGGGGACAAAGAGAGACCTGTGGGGGGTCAAAGAGAGACCTGTGGGGGACAAAGAGAGACCTGTGGGGGGACAAAGAGAGAGCTGTGGGGGGACAAAGAGAGCTCCAAAGAGAGAGCTGTGGGGAGAAAGAGAGCGCTGTGGGGAGAAAGAGAGAGCTGTGGGGACAAAGAGAGAGCTGTGGGGGGACAAAGAGAGAGCTGTGGGGGGACAAAGAGAGAGCTGTGGGGGACAAAGAGAGAGCTGTGGGGACAAAGAGAGAGCTGTGGGGGACAAAGAGAGCTCTAAAGAGAGAGCTCTAAAGAGAGAGCTCTAAAGAGAGAGCTGTTGGGGACAAAGAGAGATCTAAAGAGAGAGCTCTAAAGAGAGAGCTGTGGGGACAAAGAGAGCTCTAAAGAGAGAGCTCTAAAGAGAGAGCTCTAAAGAGAGAGCTCTAAAGAGAGAGCTCTTAAGAGAGAGCTATGGGGACAAAGAGAGAGCTCAAAGAAAGAGAGAGCTCTAAAGAGAGAGCTATGGGGACAAAGTAGAGCTCTAAAGAGAGAGCTCTAAAGAGAGAGCTATGGGGACAAAGTAGAGCTCTAAAGAGAGAGCTCTAAAGAGAGAGCTATGGGGGACAAAGTAGAGCTCTAAAGAGAGAGCTCTAAAGAGAGAGCTATGGGGGACAAAGTAGAGCTCTAAAGAGAGAGCTCTAAAGAGAGAGCTATGGGGACATTGTCCAACACACTAAATAGCTGTATTAAATGACTAAATGTTCCTATGAGAAACTCATGGTTATGAGTGGTGTCTCCTCATGTTCCCCTCATGCTCCTCCTTTTCCCTTCATCCTCATCATGTTACCTTCCTCCTCCTCATGTTCCCCTTCATCCTCCTCCTATTACCCTTCCTCCTCCAATTACCCTTCATCCTCCTCCTATTACCCTTCCTCCTCCTATTACCCTTCATCCTCATCCTATTACCCTTCATCCTCCTATTACCCTTCATCCTCCTCCTATTACCCTTCATCCTCATCCTATTACCCTTCCTCCTCCTCATGTTCCCCTCATCCTCCTCCTTTTCCCTTCATCCTCATCATGTTACCTTCCTCCTCCTCCTTTTCCCTTCATCCTCATCATGTTACCTTCCTCCTCCTCATGTTCCCCTTCATCCTCCTCCTATTACCCTTCCTCCTCCTATTACCCTTCATCCTCATCCTATTACCCTTCCTCCTCCTCATGTTCCCCTCATCCTCCTCCTTTTCCCTTCATCCTCATCATGTTACCTTCCTCCTCCTCCTTTTCCCTTCATCCTCATCATGTTACCTTCCTCCTCCTCATGTTCCCCTTCATCCTCCTCCTATTACCCTTCCTCCTCCTATTACCCTTCATCCTCCTCCTATTACCCTTCCTCCTCCTATTACCCTTCATCCTCCTCCTATTACCCTTCCTCCTCCTATTACCCTTCATCCTCCTCCTATTACCCTTCCTCCTCCTATTACCCTTCATCCTCATCCTATTACCCTTCATCCTCCTATTACCCTTCATCCTCCTCCTATTACCCTTCATCCTCATCCTATTACCCTTCCTCCTCCTCATGTTACCTTCCTCCTCCTCATGTTCCCCTCATCCTCCTCCTTTTCCCTTCATCCTCATCATGTTACCTTCCTCCTCTCATGTTTCCCTTCATCCTCCTCATGTTTCCCTTCATCCTCCTCCTATTACCCTTCCTCCTCCTCATGTTACCTTCCTCCTCCTCATGTTACCTTCCTCCTCCTCATGTTCCCCTTCATCCTCCTCCTATTACCCTTCCTCCTCCTATTACCCTTCATCCTCCTCCTATTACCCTTCCTCCTCCTATTACCCTTCATCCTCATCCTATTACCCTTCATCCTCCTATTACCCTTCATCCTCCTCCTATTACCCTTCATCCTCATCCTAT
The DNA here is from genome assembly GCF_023373465.1 of Oncorhynchus keta. NCBI lineage: Eukaryota > Metazoa > Chordata > Actinopteri > Salmoniformes > Salmonidae > Oncorhynchus > Oncorhynchus keta. Next base: position 200,210 of record NW_026290792.1, read on the forward strand.
TACCCTTCCTCCTCATGTTCCCCTTCATCCTCCTCATGTTACCCTTCATCCTCCTCCTATTACCCTTCATCCTCCTCCTATTACCCTTCCTCCTCCTATTACCCTTCATCCTCATCCTATTACCCTTCATCCTCCTATTACCCTTCATCCTCCTCCTATTACCCTTCCTCCTCCTCATGTTCCCTTTCATCCTCATCCTATTACCCTTCCTCCTCCTATTACCCTTCATCCTCCTCCTATTACCCTTCCTCCTCCTCATGTTCCCCTTCATCCTCATCCTATTACCCTTCCTCCTCCTCATGTTACCTTCCTCCTCATCATGTTACCTTCCTCCTCCTCATGTTCCCCTTCATCCTCCTCATGTTACCTTCCTCCTCCTCATGTTACCTTCCTCCTCCTCATGTTCCCTTCATCCTCCTCCTATTACCCTTCCTCCTCCTCATGTTCCCCTTCCTCCTCCTCCTTTTCCCTTCCTCCTCCTCATGTTACCTTCCTCCTCCTCATGTTACCTTCCTCCTCCTCATGTTCCCCTCATCCTCCTCATGTTACCTTCCTCCTCCTCATGTTCCCCTTCATCCACCTCATGTTACCTTCCTCCTCCTCATGTTACCTTCCTCCTCCTCATGTTCCCCTCATCCTCCTCCTATTACCCTTCATCCTCCTCATGTTCCCCTTCATCATCCTCTGTCTCCTTCCTTTCTCTTATTCTGTGTTTCTCCATCCAGACATGGAGAAGAGTAATGCCCAAAACACTCCCTACCACTGAAACATGCACACACACACACGCACACACCCACGCTCAGACACACAGATGCACACACACGCACACACCCCCGCTCAGACACCCACGCTCAGACACACACGCACACACCCACGCTCAGACACCCACGCTCAGACACACAGACGCACACACACACACACACACACTCCCTCATGAGCGATCCACCCCTCTCTCTTCACCCCCTCACGGGACCCACAAACTCACAAACACTCCACAAAAAATGTTACCACGGCAACATGACAAAGCACGCACGCCCACAGATGCAGGCTAATTCTTTAATGATCACATGTAAGACTTCTGTTGAACAAAGAAATCACACACATACACACACACACTCACTTACACACACATGGTTGGATACACACACTGGTTGGACAAAATAATCTCCCAGTACCCTCCGTTGCTTGGTACCCCCTCCCCCATCAGCCTTCCATGTTGCCAGGTCCCCTTGTAAAACAGTTCTGGTGGAAAACAGAGTAAAACTCACAGGGCATAGAAATTACAGACAAATGGTTTTGCCTCTCAAATGGCCCCTACTCCCTATGGAGCCCTTTGGGTATTTGCCTAGCCCCTACTCCCTATGGAGCCCTTTGGGTATTTGCCTGGCCCCCTACTCCCTATAGAGCACTATGGAAATGTAGTGCACTACATAGGGCGACAGGGAGGCAGACATGGAGCCTCGGCTTTAAGGTCAAACACTGACGTCAGGCATGTCTGGTGAAACGAGGAGGGACCATTACATTGAAACCAGGGAGGGTCTGAAGTTGTCTCATTTCATGTTGTATTTAACCAATACAGCTCTTATTCTGTTTCAAGAAGGGGGTGTTTCTGGTGAATTTGACTAGTTTGGGTGAATTTAGCTGTTGGGGTTACTCAGCGTGTGTATGAATTTGACTAGTTTGGGTGAATTTAGCTGTTGGGGTTACTCAGCGTGTGTATGAATTTGACTAGTTTGGGTGAATTTAGCTGTTGGGGTTACTCAGCGTGTGTATGAATTTGACTAGTTTGGGTGAATTTAGCTGTTGGGGTTACTCAGCGTGTGTATGAATTTGACTAGTTTGGGTGAATTTAGCTGTTGGGGTTACTCAGCGTGTGTATGAATTTGACTAGTTTGGGTGAATTTAGCTGTTGGGGTTACTCAGCGTGTGTATGAATTTGACTAGTTTGGGTGAATTTAGCTGTTGGGGTTACTCAGCGTGTGTATGAATTTGACTTGTTTGGGTGAATTTAGCTGTTGGGGGTACTCAGCGTGTGTATGAATTTGACTAGTTTGGGTGAATTTAGCTGTTGGGGTTACTCAGCGTGTGTATGAATTTGACTTGTTTGGGTGAATTTAGCTGATGGGGTTACTCAGCGTGTGTATGAATTTGACTTGTTTGGGTGAATTTAGCTGTTGGGGTTACTCAGCGTGTGTATGAATTTGACTTGTTTGGGTGAATTTAGCTGTTGGGGGTACTCAGCGTGTGTATGAATTTGACTAGTTTGGGTGAATTTAGCTGTTGGGGTTACTCAGCGTGTGTATGAATTTGACTTGTTTGGGTGAATTTAGCTGTTGGGGTTACTCAGCGTGTGTATGAATTTGACTAGTTTGGGTGAATTTAGCTGTTGGGGGTACTCAGCGTGTGTATGAATTTGACTTGTTTGGGTGAATTTAGCTGTTGGGGTTACTCAGCGTGTGTATGAATTTGACTTGTTTGGGTGAATTTAGCTGTTGGGGTTACTCAGCGTGTGTATGAATTTGACTAGTTTGGGTGAATTTAGCTGTTGGGGGTACTCAGCGTGTGTATGAATTTGACTTGTTTGGGTGAATTTAGCTGTTGGGGTTACTCAGCGTGTGTATGAATTTGACTTGTTTGGGTGAATTTAGCTGTTGGGGTTACTCAGCGTGTGTATGAATTTGACTTGTTTGGGTGAATTTAGCTGATGGGGTTACTCAGCGTGTGTATGAATTTGACTTGTTTGGGTGAATTTAGCTGTTGGGGTTACTCAGCGTGTTATGAATTTGACTTGTTTGGGTGAATTTAGCTGTTGGGGTTACTCAGCGTGTGTATGAATTTGACTTGTTTGGGTGAATTTAGCTGTTGGGGTTACTCAGCGTGTGTATGAATTTGACTTGTTTGGGTGAATTTAGCTGTTGGGGTACTCAGCGTGTGTATGAATTTGACTAGTTTGGGTGAATTTAGCTGTTGGGGTTACTCAGCGTGTGTATGAATTTGACTTGTTTGGGTGAATTTAGCTGTTGGGGTTACTCAGCGTGTGTATGAATTTGACTAGTTTGGGTGAATTTAGCTGTTGGGGGTACTCAGCGTGTGTATGAATTTGACTTGTTTGGGTGAATTTAGCTGTTGGGGTTACTCAGCGTGTGTATGAATTTGACTTGTTTGGGTGAATTTAGCTGTTGGGGTACTCAGCGTGTGTATGAATTTGACTTGTTTGGGTGAATTTAGCTGTTGGGGTTACTCAGCGTGTGTATGAATTTGACTTGTTTGGGTGAATTTAGCTGTTGGGGTTACTCAGCGTGTGTATGAATTTGACTAGTTTGGGTGAATTTAGCTGTTGGGGTTACTCAGCGTGTGTATGAATTTGACTTGTTTGGGTGAATTTAGCTGTTGGGGGTACTCAGCGTGTGTATGAATTTGACTTGTTTGGGTGAATTTAGCTGTTGGGGTTACTCAGCGTGTGTATGAATTTGACTTGTTTGGGTGAATTTAGCTGTTGGGGTACTCAGCGTGTGTATGAATTTGACTAGTTTGGGTGAATTTAGCTGTTGGGGTTACTCAGCGTGTGTATGAATTTGACTTGTTTGGGTGAATTTAGCTGTTGGGGTTACTCAGCGTGTGTATGAATTTGACTTGTTTGGGTGAATTTAGCTGATGGGGTTACTCAGCGTGTGTATGAATTTGACTAGTTTGGGTGAATTTAGCTGTTGGGGTTACTCAGCGTGTGTATGAATTTGACTAGTTTGGGTGAATTTAGCTGATGGGGTTACTCAGCGTGTGTATGAATTTGACTAGTTTGGGTGAATTTAGCTGTTGGGGTTACTCAGCGTGTGTATGAATTTGACTAGTTTGGGTGAATTTAGCTGTTGGGGTTACTCAGCGTGTGTATGAATTTGACTAGTTTGGGTGAATTTAGCTGTTCAGGTTACTCAGCGTGTGTATGAATTTGACTAGTTTGGGTGAATTTAGCTGATGGGGTTACTCAGCGTGTGTATGAATTTGACTAGTTTGGGTGAATTTAGCTGTTGGGGTTACTCAGCGTGTGTATGAATTTGACTTGTTTGGGTGAATTTAGCTGTTGGGGGTACTCAGCGTGTGTATGAATTTGACTAGTTTGGGTGAATTTAGCTGTTGGGGTTACTCAGCGTGTGTATGAATTTGACTTGTTTGGGTGAATTTAGCTGTTGGGGTTACTCAGCGTGTGTATGAATTTGACTTGTTTGGGTGAATTTAGCTGTTGGGGTTACTCAGCGTGTGTATGAATTTGACTAGTTTGGGTGAATTTAGCTGTTGGGGTTACTCAGCATGTGTATGAATTTGACTTGTTTGGGTGAATTTAGCTGTTGGGGGTACTCAGCGTGTGTATGAATTTGACTTGTTTGGGTGAATTTAGCTGTTGGGGTTACTCAGCGTGTGTATGAATTTGACTTGTTTGGGTGAATTTAGCTGTTGGGGGTACTCAGCGTGTGTATGAATTTGACTAGTTTGGGTGAATTTAGCTGTTGGGGTTACTCAGCGTGTGTATGAATTTGACTTGTTTGGGTGAATTTAGCTGTTGGGGTTACTCAGCGTGTGTATGAATTTGACTTGTTTGGGTGAATTTAGCTGTTGGGGGTACTCAGCGTGTGTATGAATTTGACTTGTTTGGGTGAATTTAGCTGTTGGGGTTACTCAGCGTGTGTATGAATTTGACTAGTTTGGGTGAATTTAGCTGTTGGGGTACTCAGCGTGTGTATGAATTTGACTAGTTTGGGTGAATTTAGCTGTTGGGGTTACTCAGCGTGTGTATGAATTTGACTTGTTTGGGTGAATTTAGCTGTTGGGGTTACTCAGCGTGTGTATGAATTTGACTAGTTTGGGTGAATTTAGCTGTTGGGGTTACTCAGCGTGTGTATGAATTTGACTAGTTTGGGTGAATTTAGCTGATGGGGTTACTCAGCGTGTGTATGAATTTGACTAGTTTGGGTGAATTTAGCTGTTCGGGTTACTCAGCGTGTGTATGAATTTGACTAGTTTGGGTGAATTTAGCTGTTGGGGTTACTCAGCGTGTGTATGAATTTGACTAGTTTGGGTGAATTTAGCTGTTCGGGTTACTCAGCGTGTGTATGAATTTGACTAGTTTGGGTGAATTTAGCTGATGGGGTTACTCAGCGTGTGTATGAATTTGACTAGTTTGGGTGAATTTAGCTGTTGGGGTTACTCAGCGTGTGTATGAATTTGACTTGTTTGGGTGAATTTAGCTGTTGGGGGTACTCAGCGTGTGTATGAATTTGACTAGTTTGGGTGAATTTAGCTGTTGGGGTTACTCAGCGTGTGTATGAATTTGACTTGTTTGGGTGAATTTAGCTGATGGGGTTACTCAGCGTGTGTATGAATTTGACTTGTTTGGGTGAATTTAGCTGTTGGGGTTACTCAGCGTGTGTATGAATTTGACTTGTTTGGGTGAATTTAGCTGTTGGGGGTACTCAGCGTGTGTATGAATTTGACTAGTTTGGGTGAATTTAGCTGTTGGGGTTACTCAGCGTGTGTATGAATTTGACTTGTTTGGGTGAATTTAGCTGTTGGGGTTACTCAGCGTGTGTATGAATTTGACTAGTTTGGGTGAATTTAGCTGTTGGGGGTACTCAGCGTGTGTATGAATTTGACTTGTTTGGGTGAATTTAGCTGTTGGGGTTACTCAGCGTGTGTATGAATTTGACTTGTTTGGGTGAATTTAGCTGTTGGGGGTACTCAGCGTGTGTATGAATTTGACTTGTTTGGGTGAATTTAGCTGTTGGGGTTACTCAGCGTGTGTATGAATTTGACTAGTTTGGGTGAATTTAGCTGATGGGGTTACTCAGCGTGTGTATGAATTTGACTAGTTAGGGTGAATTTAGCTGTTGGGGTTACTCAGCGTGTGTATGAATTTGACTTGTTTGGGTGAATTTAGCTGTTGGGGGTACTCAGCGTGTGTATGAATTTGACTTGTTTGGGTGAATTTAGCTGTTGGGGTACTCAGCGTGTGTATGAATTTGACTTGTTTGGGTGAATTTAGCTGTTGGGGGTACTCAGCGTGTGTATGAATTTGACTAGTTTGGGTGAATTTAGCTGTTGGGGGTACTCAGCGTGTGTATGAATTTGACTAGTTTGGGTGAATTTAGCTGTTGGGGTTACTCAGCGTGTGTATGAATTTGACTAGTTTGGGTGAATTTAGCTGTTGGGGTTACTCAGCGTGTGTATGAATTTGACTAGTTTGGGTGAATTTAGCTGTTGGGGGTACTCAGCGTGTGTATGAATTTGACTAGTTTGGGTGAATTTAGCTGTTGGGGTTACTCAGCGTGTGTATGAATTTGACTAGTTTGGGTGAATTTAGCTGTTGGGGGTACTCAGCGTGTGTATGAATTTGACTAGTTTGGGTGAATTTAGCTGTTGGGGGTACTCAGCGTGTGTATGAATTTGACTAGTTAGGGTGAATTTAGCTGTTGGGGTACTCAGCGTGTGTATGAATTTGACTAGTTAGGGTGAATTTAGCTGTTGGGGGTACTCAGCGTGTGTATGAATTTGACTAGTTAGGGTGAAGTTAGCTGTTGGGGGTACTCAGCGTGTGTATGAATTTGACTAGTTTGGGTGAATTTAGCTGTTGGGGTTACTCAGCGTGTGTATGAATTTGACTAGTTTGGGTGAATTTAGCTGTTGGGGGTACTCAGCGTGTGTATGAATTTGACTAGTTTGGGTGAAGTTAGCTGATGGGGGTACTCAGCGTGTGTATGAATTTGACTTGTTTGGGTGAATTTAGCTGTTGGGGGTACTCAGCGTGTGTATGAATTTGACTAGTTTGGGTGAATTTAGCTGTTGGGGTTACTCAGCGTGTGTATGAATTTGACTTGTTTGGGTGAATTTAGCTGTTGGGGTTACTCAGCGTGTGTATGAATTTGACTAGTTTGGGTGAATTTAGCTGTTGGGGTTACTCAGCGTGTGTATGAATTTGACTTGTTTGGGTGAATTTAGCTGTTGGGGTTACTCAGCGTGTGTATGAATTTGACTAGTTAGGGTGAATTTAGCTGTTGGGGGTACTCAGCGTGTGTATGAATTTGACTAGTTAGGGTGAATTTAGCTGTTGGGGGTACTCAGCGTGTGTATGAATTTGACTAGTTAGGGTGAATTTAGCTGTTGGGGTTACTCAGCGTGTGTATGAATTTGACTAGTTTGGGTGAATTTAGCTGATGGGGTTACTCAGCGTGTGTATGAATTTGACTTGTTTGGGTGAATTTAGCTGTTGGGGGTACTCAGCGTGTGTATGAATTTGACTAGTTTGGGTGAATTTAGCTGTTGGGGTTACTCAGCGTGTGTATGAATTTAGCTGATGGGGGTACTCAGCGTGTGTATGAATTTGACTAGTTTGGGTGAATTTAGCTGATGGGGGTACTCAGCGTGTGTATAGTATACGATGTGCTCACCATACATGTCATTCCAGATAAGCCTAATCAGCTGTTCTCTCTCCGTGAAGATTTCTGCACGAGCCATGTAATGATCTGGCAGCTGCCCCGAACTGAAACGGGACACTTTTAATCTGTCCTATCTAACAAGACGCAGACACAGCTGAGTAGCACATTATTCTTTTAGTGTCCGTTTGTCTGTTAGAAACACTTCGTCTGTCCTTGACATTTGGAGAGAAACAATGACAGTGTGTAACATAACATCATGGTCACAGCTGACTGAGCCAGAGATACTCTCCTGGACTAGAGATATCACAGCTGACTGAGCCAGAGATACTCTCCTGGACTGGAGATATCACACCTGACTGAGCCAGAGATACTCTCCTGGACTGGAGATATCACAGCTGACTGAGCCAGAGATACTCTCCTGGACTGGAGATATCACAGCTGACTGAGCCAGAGATACTCTCCTGGACTGGAGATATCACACCTGACTGAGCCAGAGATACTCTCCTGGACTGGAGATATCACACCTGACTGAGCCAGAGATACTCTCCTGGACTGGAGATATCACAGCTGACTGAGCCAGAGATACTCTCCTGGACTGGAGATATCACAGCTGACTGAGCCAGAGATACTCTCCTGGACTGGAGATATCACAGCTGACTGAGCCAGAGATACTCTCCTGGACTGGAGATATCACACCTGACTGAATCGGAGATACTCTCCTGGACTGGAGATATCACACCTAACTGAATCAGAGATACTCTCCTGGACTGGAGATATCACAGCTGACTGAGCCAAAGATACTCTCCTGGACTGGAGATATCACAGCTGACTGAACCAGAGATACTCTCCTGGACTGGAGATATCACAGCTGACTGAATCAGAGATACTCTCCTGGACTGGAGATATCACAGCTGACTGAGCCAGAGATACTCTTCTGGACTGGAGATATCACAGCTGACTGAGCCAGAGATACTCTCCTGGACTGGAGATATCACACCTGACTGAGCCAGAGATACTCTCCTGGACTGGAGATATCACAGCTGACTGAGCCAGAGATACTCTCCTGGACTGGAGATATCACACCTGACTGAACCAGAGACACTCGGACTGGAGATATCACAGCTGACTGAGCCAGAGATACTCTCCTGGACTGGAGATATCACAGCTGACTGAGCCAGAGATACTCTCCTGGACTGGAGATATCACAGCTGACTGAGCCAGAGATACTCTCCTGGACTGGAGATATCACACCTGACTGAGCCAGAGATACTCTCCTGGACTGGAGATATCACAGCTGACTGAGCCAGAGATACTCTCCTGGACTGGAGATATCACAGCTGACTGAGCCAGAGATACTCTCCTGGACTGGAGATATCACACCTGACTGAGCCAGAGATACTCTCCTGGACTGGAGATATCACACCTGACTGAGCCAGAGATACTCTCCTGGACTGGAGATATCATACCTGACTGAGCCAGAGATACTCTCCTGGACTGGAGATATCACACCTGACTGAGCCAGAGATACTCTCCTGGACTGGAGATATCACAGCTGACTGAGCCAGAGATACTCTCCTGGACTGGAGATATCACACCTGACTGAGCCAGAGATACTCTCCTGGACTGGAGATATCACCTGACTGAGCCAGAGATACTCTCCTGGACTGGAGATATCACAGCTGACTGAGCCAGAGATACTCTCCTGGACTGGAGATATCACAGCTGACTGAGCCAAAGATACTCTCCTGGACTGGAGATATCACAGCTGACTGAGCCAGAGATACTCTCCTGGACTGGAGATATCACACCTGACTGAATCAGAGATACTCTCCTGGACTGGAGATATCACACCTGACTGAATCAGAGATACTCTCCTGGACTGGAGATATCACACCTGACTGAACCAGAGATACTCTCCTGGACTGGAGATATCACAGCTGACTGAGCCAGAGATACTCTCCTGGACTGGAGATATCACAGCTGACTGAATCAGAGATACTCTCCTGGACTGGAGATATCACAGCTGACTGAGCCAGAGATACTCTTCTGGACTGGAGATATCACAGCTGACTGAGCCAGAGATACTCTCCTGGACTGGAGATATCACACCTGACTGAGCCAGAGATACTCTCCTGGACTGGAGATATCACAGCTGACTGAGCCAGAGATACTCTCCTGGACTGGAGATATCACACCTGACTGAACCAGAGACACTCGGACTGGAGATATCACAGCTGACTGAGCCAGAGATACTCTCCTGGACTGGAGATATCACAGCTGACTGAGCCAGAGATACTCTCCTGGACTGGAGATATCACACCTGACTGAGCCAGAGATACTCTCCTGGACTGGAGATATCACACCTGACTGAGCCAGAGATACTCTCCTGGACTGGAGATATCACACCTGACTGAGCCAGAGATACTCTCCTGGACTGGAGATATCACACCTGACTGAACCAGAGACACTCTGACTGGAGATATCACACCTGACTGAACCAGAGACACTCTCCTGGACTGGAGATATCATACCTGACTGAATCAGAGATACTCTCCTGGACTGGAGATATCATACCTGACTGAACCAGAGACACTCTCCTGGACTGTAGATATCACACCTGACTGAACCAGAGACACTCGGACTGGAGATATCACACCTGACTGAATCAGAGATACTCTCCTGGACTGGAGATATCACACCTGACTGAACCAGCGATACTCTTCTGGACTGGAGATATCACACCTGACTGAATCAGAGATACTCTTCTGGACTGTAGATATCATACCTGACTGAGCCAGAGATACTCTCCTGGACTGGAGATATCATACCTGACTGAACCAGAGATACATCATCTGGACTGGAGATATCACACCTGACTGAACCAGAGACACTCTCCTGGACTGGAGATATCATACCTGACTGAATCAGAGATACTCTCCTGGACTGGAGATATTATACCTGACTGAGCCAGAGATACTCTTCTGGACTGGAGATATCATACCTGACTGAGCCAGAGATACTCTCTTGAGAGAGAGAACCGCAATGTCGCACGCCTTGTCTGGACGGTCACCTAGATAACAACATATGCAGAACTTGACTGAAAGTGAAACTAAAAGAAAGAACAGAGTAGAAAGTTAGGTCAAACAATAACTATGTATGTGTATAATTTTTTTTTTTAACCTTTATTTAACCTTTATTTAACCAGGCAAGTCAGTTAAGAACATATTCTTATTTTCAACGACGGCCTGGGAACAGTGGGGTTAACTGCCTGTTCAGGGGCAGAACGACAGATTTGTACCTTGTCAGCTCAGGGGTTTGAACTCGCAACCTTCCGGTTACTAGTCCAACGCTCTAACCACTAGGCTACGCTGCCGCCCGTGTACACCTAGATGCACTGTGTTAATCCCCGGTCACTATCGTTGCCGTCAACATGTTTACACATTCTTACGACCACACTGAAGAAAGATATCACAGCTGACTGAGCCAGAGATACTCTCCTGGACTGGAGATATCACACACGTTCTTACGACCACACTGAAGAAAGATATCACAGCTGACTGAGCCAGAGATACTCTCCTGGACTGGAGATATCACACACATTCTTACGACCACACTGAACAAAGTTGAGTAATTACAAATGCATATATCAATACGAGACACCTTAAAGATTATGTGTACCAAAGATCTTTGTCCTGTCTTTATACTAAATTCCCAATCTGGCCCTCAAACCATCACGGTCACCTAATATAATCCCCAGTTTACAATTGGCTCATTCATCCCCCCCTCCTCCTCTCCCCTGTAACTATTCCCCAGGTCGTTGCTGTAAATGAGAACGTGTTCTCAGTCAACTTTACCTGGTAAATTAACGGGTAAATAAAAGTAACATACATTTACTAACCTTTTGTTTTTTTGGAGTTTTTTGGGGAGCATCGTCTTCTCATGGTGCAAACAGGAAGTAAACAGTCATGTGACAATTTACAGGAAACATGTGACACTGCACAAATTTCATTGAGATCTTTTTATTATTTCAATATTTGCTGGAAATACATTGATACGTCATTCAGTAACATGTTTAGAGCCTTATAACTGGAAATACATTGATACGTCATTCAGTAACATGTTTAGAGCCTTATAACTGGAAATACATTGATACGTCATTCAGTAACACGTTTAGAGCCTTATAACTGGAAATACATTGATACGTCATTCAGTAACACGTTTAGAGCCTTATAACTGGAAATACATTGATACGTCATTCAGTAACATGTTTAGAGCCTTATAACTGGAAATACATTGATACGTCATTCAGTAACACGTTTAGAGCCTTATAACTGGAAATACATTGATACGTCATTCAGTAACACGTTTAGAGCCTTATAACTGGAAATACATTGATACGTCATTCAGTAACACGTTTAGAGCCTTATAACTGGAAATACATTGACACGTCATTCAGTAACACGTTTAGAGCCTTATAACTGGAAATACATTGATACGTCATTCAGTAACACGTTTAGAGCCTTATAACTGGAAATACATTGATACGTCATTCAGTAACACGTTTAGAGCCTTATAACTGGAAATACATTGATACGTCATTCAGTAACATGTTTAGAGCCTTATAACTGGAAATACATTGATACGTCATTCAGTAACATGTTTAGAGCCTTATAACTGGAAATACATTGATACGTCATTCAGTAACATGTTTAGAGCCTTATAACAGAAAACGTTTTTTACGGTCACTATTGTGACTGATGGGATTAAATAGGTTCATATAAGGAATTTTAAATGATTTATACTTTTACTTTTACTTTTGATTCCTAAGTATATTTTTTAGCAATTACATGTACTTTTGATATTTATGTATATGTAAAACCAAATACTTTTAGACTTTTACTCAAGTAGTATTTTACTGGGTGACTTTCACTTTTACTTGAGTCATTTTCTATTAAGGTATCTTTACTTTTACTGAAGTATGACATTGGGGTGCTTTTTCCACCACTGAATTCTATTGAGCATTCTCTCTCTCTCTCTCTCTCTCTCTCTCTCTCTGTCTCTCTCTCTCTCTCTCTCTCTCTCTCTCTCTCTCTCTGTCTCTCTCTGTCTCTCTCTCTCTCTCTCTCTCTCTCTCTCTCTCTCTCTCTCTCTCTCTCTCTCTCTCTCTCTCTCTCTCTCTCTCTCTCCCTCCCTCTCTCTCGTGTGATAGAGTGCTTCTTTAAATGGTTTGAACAGAGAGACACCAGCTGATGGTGCAGATCAGAGAGAAGAGAGACACTACACTGCCACCACCGTGTTTCCCTTCCTCCTTCACTTCTCTACTCTAGACGAAGAGTCATTAGATTCCCGTGAGGAGCCTCTAGAGCGTCTTCCTCCTTCACTTCTCTACTCTAGACGAAGAGTCATTAGATTCCCGTGAGGAGCCTCTAGAGCGTCTTCCTCCTTCACTTCTCTACTCTAGACGAAGAGTCATTAGATTCCCGTGAGGAGCCTCTAGAGCGTCTTCCTCCTTCACTTCTCTACTCTAGACGAAGAGTCATTAGATTCCGTGAGGAGCCTCTAGAGCGTCTTCCTTCTTCCTCCTTCACTTCTCTACTCTAGACGAAGAGTCATTAGATTCCCGTGAGGAGCCTCTAGAGCGTCTTCCTCCTTCACTTCTCTACTCTAGACGAAGAGTCATTAGATTCCCGTGAGGATCCTCTAGAGCGTCTTCCTCCTTCACTTCTCTACTCTAGACGAAGAGTCATTAGATTCCGTGAGGAGCCTCTAGAGCGTCTTCCTTCTTCCTCCTTCACTTCTCTACTCTAGACGAAGAGTCATTAGATTCCCGTGAGGAGCCTCTAGAGCGTCTTCCTCCTTCACTTCTCTACTCTAGACGAAGAGTCATTAGATTCCGTGAGTAGCCTCTAGAGCGTCTTCCTTCTTCCTCCTTCACTTCTCTACTCTAGACGAAGAGTCATTAGATTCCCGTGAGGAGCCTCTAGAGCGTCTTCCTCCTTCACTTCTCTACTCTAGACGAAGAGTCATTAGATTCCGTGAGGAGCCTCTAGAGCGTCTTCCTTCTTCCTCCTTCACTTCTCTACTCTAGACGAAGAGTCATTAGATTCCCGTGAGGAGCCTCTAGAGCGTCCTCCTCCTTCCTCCTCGCGTAAAGTTGACAAGTTCATCTAGCTAAGCCCTCCTCAAGATGTCGCCTGGGAGATGCTTAAGAATCACTCATTCTGCTCATCTCAAAAGTCAGTTGTTTAATTTTATTTTAACCCATAGAGACAGTTCATGATAATAATCTGACTGCGAGGGTTGATTGTTTTTAGATTCCTACGGAGGGAGGTCAAAGTTCACGACACTAGTCAAAACAGACCGTTTTGACACATTTTCCCATGACTAAGGTAAATAGGAACTGGTCCAAAAAAGCAACACAGGTCATTTGATATCATACTCCCCTTCTCATAGGTTAATATCCAGGAAGGGAGAGGATCTGTCTGAGTCCTGTTATGTCAACACACATACACATGCAGTGATCAGAATCACCTCACTAAACCTCACACGCCCAGGACCTGGCTGTTATGCGTTGAGCTAAAAGGAGACTGTAGATGAACACACACATACGCCCTCTAGTGGTGAAGGGTTGAACAGATCAGGACACGGCTGTTATGTGTTGAGCTAAAAGGAGATTATAGATGAAGGACACACACATACGCCCTCTAGTGGTGAAGGGTTGAACAGATCAGGACCTGGCTGTTATGTGTTGAACTGAAAGGAGACTGTAGATGGAGAACACACACATACGCCCTCTAGTGGTGAAGGGTTGAACAGATCAGGACCTGGCTGTTATGTGTTGAACTGAAAGGAGACTGTAGATGAAGAACACACACTTACGCCCTCTAGTGGTGAAGGGTTGAACAGATCAGGACACGGCTGTTATGTGTTGAGCTAAAAGGAGATTATAGATGAAGGACACACACATACGCCCTCTAGTGGTGAAGGGTTGAACAGATCAGGTGTGGGCTGTGATCCGCAGCATTACAGCTTCAGGTAAATGTAACCTGCGGAAACCCTTGAAGATGTTTGTAAATAATGTTAGAATATATATCATGTGGAGAGCAGAAGCCAATCAGCAATTTATCTCTAGTCACTCTGTGAATTTCATTCAATCAATCAATCGTTCAACATGAGCTCAGTAGAAACGCCCCATTCTGACCCCAACCCCGACCTGGTCATATGTAGCCACTAGACACGTACCATCAACTATGACCTGGTCATATATAGCCACTAGACACGTACCATCAACTATGACCTGGTCATATATAGCCACTAGACACGTACCATCAACTATGACCTGGTCATATATAGCCACTAGACACGCCCCATTCTGACCCCAACCCCGACCTGGTCATATGTAGCCACTAGACACGTACCATCAACTATGACCTGGTCATATATAGCCACTAGACACGCCCCATTCTGACCCCAACCATGACCTGGTCATATGTAGTTACTAGACACGCCCCATTCTGACCCCAACATGACCTGGTCATATGTAGCTACTAGACACGCCCCAATATGACCCAAACCATGACCTGGTCATATGTAGCCACTAGACACGCCCCATTCTGACCCCAACATGACCTGGTCATATATAGC
This sequence comes from Oncorhynchus keta, assembly GCF_023373465.1. Taxonomy (NCBI): domain Eukaryota; kingdom Metazoa; phylum Chordata; class Actinopteri; order Salmoniformes; family Salmonidae; genus Oncorhynchus; species Oncorhynchus keta. The sequence goes on from NW_026290792.1 coordinate 215,278, forward strand.
CACTAGACACGTACCATCAACTATGACCTGGTCATATGTAGCCACTAGACACGCCCCATTCTGACCCCAACATGACCTGGTCATATGTAGCTACTAGACACGCCCCATTCTGACCCCAACATGACCTGGTCATATGTAGCTACTAGACACGCCCCAATATGACCCAAACCATGACCTGGTCATATGTAGCCACTAGACACGCCCCATTCTGACCCCAACATGACCTGGTCATATGTAGCAACTAGACACGCCCCAATATGACCCAAACCATGACCTGGTAATATGTAGCCACTAGACACGCCCCATTCTGACCCCAACATGACCTGGTCATATGTAGCAACTAGACACGCCCCATTCTGACCCCAACATGACCTGGTCATATGTAGCCACTAGACACGCCCCATTCTGACCCCAACATGACCTGGTCATATGTAGCTACTAGACACGCCCCATTCTGACCCCAACATGACCTGGTCATATGTAGCTACTAGACACGCCCCATTCTGACCCCAACATGACCTGGTCATATGTAGCTACTAGACACGCCCAATTCTGACCCCAACATGACCTGGTCATATGTAGCTACTAGACACGCCCCATTCTGACCCCAACATGACCTGGTCATATGTAGCTACTAGACACGCCCCATTCTGACCCCAACATGACCTGGTCATATGTAGCTACTAGACACGCCCCAATCTGACGCCAACATGACCTGGTCATATGTAGCCACTAGACACGCCCCATTCTGACCCCAACATGACCTGGTCATATATAGCTGCTAGACACGCCCCAATCTGACCCCAACATCACCTGGTCATATGTAGCCACTAGACACGCCCCATTCTGACCCCAACATGACCTGGTCATATATAGCTGCTAGACACGCCCCATTCTGACCCCAACATGACCTGGTCATATGTAGCCACTAGACACGCCCCATTCTGACCCCAACAATGACCTGGTCATATATAGCTGCTAGACACGCCCCATTCTGACCCCAACATGACCTGGTCATATATAGCCACTAGTCAAGTCATATTCTGAACACAATTCCGTTATATAATTCCAAATCCGTAACATTATTCCTAACATTGGAATCTTCTAAAAAACAAAATGGCCGTAGGGAGTACCACTGTGCCCCTCTGGAAGTCCATCACCCATCACTCCCAAAGATAGCTGTGAAGGAACCCCCAGTGTCTCAGAGGAACCCCCCAGTGTCTCAGAGGACCCCCCAGTGTCTCAGAGGAACCCCCAGTGTCTTAGAGGAACTCCCCCAGTGTCTCAGAGGAACCCCCAGTGTCTCAGAGGAATCCCCCAGTGTCTCAGAGGAACCCCCAGTGTCTCAGAGGAACCCCCAGTGTCTCAGAGGAACCCCCAGTGTCTCAGAGGAACCCCCAGTGTCTCAGAGGAATCCCCCAGTGTCTCAGAGGAACCCCCAGTGTCTCAGAGGAACCCCCAGTGTCTCAGAGGAACCCCCAGTGTCTCAGAGGAATCCCCCCAGTGTCTTAGAGGAACCCCCAGTGTTTCAGAGGAACCCCCCAGTGTCTCAGAGGAACCCCCAGTGTCTCAGAGGAACCCCCAGTGTCTCAGAGGAACCCCCAGTGTTTCAGAGGAATCCCCCAGTGTCTCAGAGGACCCCCCCAGTGTCTCAGAGGAATCCCCCAGTGTCTCAGAGGAATCCCCCAGTGTCTCAGAGGAATCCCCCAGTGTCTCAGAGGAACCCCCAGTGTCTCAGAGGAACCCCCAGTGTCTCAGAGGAACCCCCCCAGTGTCTCAGAGGAACCCCCAGTGTCTCAGAGGAACCCCCAGTGTCTCAGAGGAACCCCCAGTGTCTCAGAGGAACCCCCAGTGTCTCAGAGGAACCCCCAGTGTCTCAGAGGAATCCCCCCAGTGTCTTAGAGGAATCCCCCCAGTGTCTCAGAGGAACCCCCCCAGTGTCTCAGAGGAACCCCCCCAGTGTCTCAGAGGAACCCCCCCAGTGTCTCAGAGGAACCCCCCCAGTGTCTCAGAGGAACCCCCCCAGTGTCTCAGAGGAATCCCCCAGTGTCTCAGAGGAACCCCCAGTGTCTCAGAGGAACCCCCAGTGTCTCAGAGGAACCCCCAGTGTCTCAGAGGAACCCCCAGTGTTTCAGAGGAACCCCCAGTGTCTCAGAGGAACCCCCAGTTTCTCAGAGGAACCCCCAGTGTCTCAGAGGAACCCCCCAGTGTCTCAGAGGAACCCCCAGTGTTTCAGAGGAACCCCCAGTGTTTCAGAGGAACCCCCAGTGTCTCAGAGGAACCCCCAGTGTTTCAGAGGAACCCCCCAGTGTCTCAGAGGAACCCCCCAGTGTCTCAGAGGAACCCCCAGTGTCTCAGAGGAACCCCCAGTGTCTCAGAGGAACCCCCAGTGTCTCAGAGGAACCCCCAGTGTCTCAGAGGAACCCCCAGTGTCTCAGAGGAACCCCCAGTGTCTCAGAGGAACCCCCAGTGTCTCAGAGGAACCCCCAGTGTTTCAGAGGAACCCCCCAGTGTCTCAGAGGAACCCCCAGTGTTTCAGAGGAACCCCCAGTGTCTCAGAGGAACCCCCAGTGTCTCAGAGGAACCCCCAGTGTTTCAGAGGAACCCCCAGTGTCTCAGAGGAATCCCCCAGTTTCTCAGAGGAATCTCCCCAGTGTCTCAGAGGAACCCCCAGTGTCTCAGAGGAACCCCCAGTGTCTCAGAGGAACCCCCAGTGTCTCAGAGGAACCCCCAGTGTCTCAGAGGAACCCCCAGTGTCTCAGAGGAACCCCCCAGTGTCTCAGAGGAACCCCCAGTGTCTCAGAGGAACCCCCAGTGTCTCAGAGGAATCCCCCAGTGTCTCAGAGGAACCCCCAGTGTCTCAGAGGAACCCCCAGTGTCTCAGAGGAACCCCCAGTGTCTCAGAGGAAGCCCCCAGTGTCTCAGAGGAACCCCCAGTGTCTCAGAGGACCCCCAGTGTTTCAGAGGAACCCCCAGTGTTTCAGAGGAACCCCCCAGTGTCTCAGAGGAACCCCCAGTGTTTCAGAGGAACCCCCCAGGGTCTCAGAGGAACCCCCAGTGTCTCAGAGGAACCCCCAGTGTCTCAGAGGAACCCCCAGTGTCTCAGAGGAACCCCCCAGTGTCTCAGAGGAACCCCCAGTGTCTCAGAGGAACCCCCAGTGTCTCAGAGGAACCCCCAGTGTCTTAGAGGAACCCCCAGTGTTTCAGAGGAACCCCCAGTGTCTCAGAGGAACCCCCAGTGTCTCAGAGGAACCCCCAGTGTCTCAGAGGACCCCCCAGTGTCTCAGAGGAACCCCCAGTGTCTCAGAGGAACCCCCAGTGTTTCAGAGGAACCCCCAGTGTCTCAGAGGAATCCCCCAGTGTCTCAGAGGAACCCCCAGTGTCTCAGAGGACCCCCCGTGTCTCAGAGGAACCCCCAGTGTTTCAGAGGAATCCCCCAGTGTCTCAGAGGAACCCCCAGTGTCTCAGAGGACCCCCCAGTGTCTCAGAGGAACCCCCAGTGTCTCAGAGGAACCCCCAGTGTTTCAGAGGAACCCCCAGTGTCTCAGAGGAACCCCCAGTGTCTCAGAGGAACCCCCAGTGTCTCAGAGGAACCCCCAGTGTCTCAGAGGAACCCCCAGGGTCTCAGAGGAACCCCCAGTGTCTCAGAGGAAACCCCCCAGTGTCTCAGAGGAACCCCCAGTGTCTCAGAGGAACCCCCCAGTGTTCTCAGAGGAATCCCCCAGTGTCTCAGAGGAACCCCCAGTGTCTCAGAGGAACCCCCAGTGTTTCAGAGGAACCCCCAGTGTCTCAGAGGAACCCCCAGTGTCTCAGAGGAATCCCCCAGTGTCTGAGGAACCCCCCAGTGTCTCAGAAGAATCCCCCTGTCTGTGTCTGTGTGTCTGTCTGTCTGTCTGTCTGTCTGTCTGTCTGTCTGTCTGTCTGTCTGTCTGTCTGTGTGTGTGTGTGTGTGTGTGTGTGTGTGTGTGTGTGTGTGTGTGTGTGTGTGTGTGTGTGTGTGTGTGTGTGCATGTGTGTTCATCATACCATCTAGTGGAGGAAAAGCACAATGGATGATGGGTTATTTATATTACGGAAACCTACAATGTCATAATTACATCATAATTTGGCCCCATGAATTTATTAAAATGTTTTTAATTTTAGTAGTTTTCTTTTACTATAATATACAGCTCGTTGGGAAAGTATTCAGACCCCTCAACTTTTTCCACATTTTGTTGAGTTACAGCCTTATTCTAAAATGGATTAAATAAATACAACATCCTTATCAATATACACACAATACCCCATAATGACATCACAATAACCCATAATGACATCACAATACCCCATAATGACATCACAATACCCCATAATGACAAAGTGAAAAAAAAACTTGCAAATGTATTGATAACAAAAAACTGAAATGCCTTATTAACATAAGTATTCAGACCCTTTGCTATCAGACTCAACATTTACCTCAGGTACATCCTGTTTCCATTGATCATCCTTGAGATGTTTCTACAACTTTATTGGAGTCCACCTGTGGTAAATTCAATTGATTGGACATGATTTGGGAAAGTCACACAGCTGTCTATATAAGGTCCCACAGTTGAAGGTGCATGTCAGAACAGAAAATCAAGCCATGATGTCGAAGGAATTGTCTGTAGAGCTCCGAGACAGGATTGTGTTCAGGCACAGATCAGGGGAAGGGAACCAAAACATTTCTGCAGCATTGAAGATTCCC
>NW_026290792.1:225000-274382 GCF_023373465.1 Oncorhynchus keta
GATGTACTGAATGCTCCTGAAGATCACCAAAAGTAGACATGTATAACATATGGAATTCTTGATTCTTAGAAGATATCTCAATCAAAATGAACATGCTGAGAGAGCTGTAATTGTACTCAAACAGAATCAGTACGTACTCTGACATCTTGGCCGGTGGTTGATATCACTTCCTTTTGAAGAGAGATGTGAATAAGTTGTCAGCGTGTGAAGATATGATAGTTATGGCATTTAACTCAGTGTACCATTATAGTCCACCCTTTGTGGAAATGATTCATTTTAACACACAACCCTCAGGGGTAGAGGGGCACAACACATCTCTACATTTAGACAGGGTGTGGTAAGGCAGTTGTCTTGTATCATGGGTCTATTTGAGCGTTCCTGTGTGGTGGTGGTGAAGGGGGGTAGCTGACTAACACCCGAAACCACAACAGCTGAGAACTCCCTCCCTGCCCGTCTCCTGTGGACTTTCCTTAAAGTGTCCCAAGACAGGGTGCAGCCAAATGGTCAACACACGTCCCCCAAAAATACCTGTCTGGGCTGCTGGCTCTATCTAACAGACATAGACCATGTAGTCTGGACACTTAGTGTACTGGCTGGGTTTGTCTAACAGACATAGACCATGTCGTCTGGACACTTAGTGTACTGGCTGGGCTGCTGGCTCTATCTAACAGACATAGACCATGTAGTCTGGACACTTAGTGTACTGGCTGGGCTGCTGGCTCTATCTAACAGACATAGACCATGTCGTCTGGACACTTAGTGTACTGGCTGGGCTGCTGGCTCTATCTAACAGACATAGACCATGTCGTCTGGACACTTAGTGTACTGGCTGGGCTGCTGGCTCTATCTAACAGACATAGACCATGTAGTCTGGACACTTAGTGTACTGGCTGGGCTGCTGGCTCTATCTAACAGACATAGACCATGTAGTCTGGACACTTAGTGTACTGGCTGGGTCTATCTAACAGACATAGACCATGTAGTCTGGACACTTAGTGTACTGGCTGGGCTACTGGCTCTATCTAACAGACATAGACCATGTCGTCTGGACACTTAGTGTACTGGCTGGGCTACTGGCTCTATCTAACAGACATAGACCATGTCGCCTGGACACTTAGTGTACTGGCTGGGCTGCTGGCTCTATCTAACAGACATAGACCATGTCGTCTGGACACTTAGTGTACTGGCTGGGCTGCTGGCTCTATCTAACAGACATAGACCATGTCGTCTGGACACTTAGTGTACTGGCTGGGCTGCTGGCTCTATCTAACAGACATAGACCATGTAGTCTGGACACTTAGTGTACTGGCTGGGTCTATCTAACAGACATAGACCATGTCGTCTGGACACTTAGTGTACTGGCTGGCTCTATCTAACAGACATAGACCATGTCGTCTGGACACTTAGTGTACTGGCTGGGCTGCTGGCTCTATCTAACAGACATAGACCATGTCGTCTGGACACTTAGTGTACTGGCTGGGTTTGTCTAACAGACATAGACCATGTCGTCTGGACACTTAGTGTACTGGCTGGGTTTGTCTAACAGACATAGACCATGTCGTCTGGACACTTAGTGTACTGGCTGGGCTGCTGGCTCTATCTAACAGACATAGACCATGTAGTCTGGACACTTAGTGTACTGGCTGGGTTTGTCTTCTATCTTTTAAATGTTTGACTTCGAAAGTGTTTCTGACATATCTGAGTGGAAAAACAAGTTTGTCTGTCGCTTCAAAAATGTCTAAAAATATATACATAAAGGTTTAGAGTGATAAAGAAAATCTGTCTTCAATGAATCAATCAACAGTTCTGTCAGTTAGACTGGATAAATACCAGGAAGTCTTGAAACTATATTCAAATGTAGAGTGTAAAAAAGATCATGCCATTCATTAAATCAATAACTCCAAACCAATATTCAGTTCAACAGTAAAACTATAAGAATAACATCTTGGCTATTTCTCCTAAAACATCTACCTATCTTGTGAAGTCAGAGTTAGAGAATCATTTTAACCATTTTATAAAAAATACAAATTAAAATCCAAAGCCTTCTACCACAGTAACATATCTGTCTCCCGTGAGATGGATGGATGCCATGTTAATTCATACATGCCAGTTGAATGTTATTCTTACAAAGGTATTGGTCTATACTGAGCTGTGGAAACCATGGCAACACACTTTTGGGCTGTAGAATCATGCGGTATCAAGTGGCAGTGTGGTGACTCCACTGCCACTTGTCCTCATCTCAGCCGATCACTGACCTGACAAAACAGATCTGGGACCAGGCTACAGTAACGCAGATGACCTATCTGATGGAACCTGTGTAGGTGAATGCACCAATTTGTAAGTCGCTCTGGATAAGAGCGTCTGCTAAATGACTTAAATGTAAATGTAATGTAAATGAATGTTAGGACAGCCAACCTACTAGTCAGCATCCTGATCCCAAGTGTTGAAAAAACAACCCTCTGTCAAAGTAGACAAGGCACAGCATCTTCTTCTTCTACTATAAACATCAAGATGTTTTCGTTTTTTTTATGTGTAAATTCTTGTAAATTAATACCAATTACACATTTTTCAGTGAGTAGCATCTATTTACGTTGTGTGATAATTACAGTCAGCTAATAGAAAAATGGCAGACTATAAATCACAGTGACACTGAATCTCTACTGAATGCAGAGTTGAAACCAAGAGAGCAGACAGGAGATAGAAGATCGGAATGGGAGGAATCTCACCTAGAAGGAAGAGAGCGTTGCAAGACGGAGCATTGAGTGACTGAGATTGTCAAGCCAGGGAGGAGACATATGAAGAAGAGTATATATAGGCACAGTTCTGGGACCAGCTGTCTGTTTAACCCTAAAAGCACCAACAGGGGGGTCAATTTTGACCTCAAGGGCACAAAAACGTCATCATTTAAAATCACGTTTTTTTTGTCCTTCTGAAGTTTTAGGACTTGTCAAGCAACTAAATCACAGACAAAAATATTCATATGGTGGAATGAAAAAAGTATCTCTCTTTAGTTAGACGGAGACGTAGGGAGCAAACAGATGAAATCAGAGATAGACAGAGAGGTAGGGAGAAATCAGATGAAATCAGAGTTAGACAGAGAGGTAGGGAGCAACAGATGAAATCAGAGTTAGACAGAGAGGTAGGGAGAAATCAGATGAAATCAGAGATAGACAGAGAGGTAGGGAGAAATCAGATGAAATCAGAGATAGACAGAGAGGTAGGGAGAAATCAGATGAAATCAGAGATAGACAGAGAGGTAGGGAGAAATCAGATGAAATCAGAGATAGACAGAGAGGTAGGGAGAGATCAGATGAAATCAGAGATAGACAGAGAGGTAGGGAGAAATCAGATGAAATCAGAGATAGACAGAGAGGTAGGGAGAAATCAGATGAAATCAGAGATAGACAGAGAGGTAGGGAGAAACCAGATGAAATCAGAGATAGACAGAGAGGTAGGGAGAAATCAGATGAAATCAGAGATAGACAGAGAGGTAGGGAGAAATCAGATGAAATCAGAGATAGACAGAGAGGTAGGGAGAAATCAGATGAAATCAGAGATAGACAGAGAGGTAGGGAGAAATCAGATTAAATCAGAGATAGACAGAGAGGTAGGGAGAAATCAGATAAAATCAGAGTTAGACAGAGAGGTAGGGAGAAACCAGATTAAATCAGAGATAGAGAAATCAGAGAGCTGCTGTCCAGTGTGACCCCAGTAAGCCGTCTTCGGGAGGCCACACCTGCTGAGCTCTAAACAGCTGGTGATCTGACAGAGTTAGATCCTGCCCTTACTGACCCATGTGACCCCAGTAAGCCGTCTTCGGGAGGCCACACCTGCTGAGCTCTAAACAGCTGGTGATCTGACAGAGTTAGATCCTGCCCTTACTGACCCATGTGACCCCAGTAAGCCGTCTTCGGGAGGCCACACCTGCCGGTGGTGTTTATTGGTCAGGCTGGTTCCTGCTGACCAGGAGGTCTATAAACAGACTGGTTAAAACACATAGCAACTCCTCAGTGTGAATGTTGTGGTCCCTTCCAAACGTTGTACCTCTTGAACACATCAATATTACTACAGCCATGTCATTTCAAGAGCAGGTTAAACCCGTCAGGACGCTGGTCTGTTGTTGTGAAGACAGTAGTGACTCCACAAATCACAAAAAAACAGTTTCTATTTGCTGACCAGGGTTTATTTGATGACAATTAGTATAAATATTGCACAATATAATATATATATATTTTTTGGGGGTCACGTAGCTGTTTTTGTGTTTCGTGTGAAACAAAAGACTAGATATCCAATTGGGGGACAAACGGAACTCCGAACACATAGCTCGTTCGTTTAAACAGGAGAGTTTTATTAAACACGTGGATGTGTCACAAGAGTTCCAGACAGGTTTTTGTCTGGAACTCCAGGAACATCTACTCCTTATGAGTCTCAAACTACTTCCTGTCTGGATCTCCAGTAACATCTACTCCTTATGAGTCTCAAACTACTTCCTGTCTGGATCTCCAGTAACATCTACTCCTTATGAGTCTCAAACTACTTCCTGTCTGGATCTCCAGTAACATCTACTCCTTATGAGTCTCAAACTACTTCCTGTCTGGAACTCCAGTAACATCTACTCCTTATGAGTCTCAAACTACTTCCTGTCTGGATCTCCAGTAACATCTACTCCTTATGAGTCTCAAACATCTTCTTTCTGTCTGATTTGTCTTCGATGTTCTTACGCCAGTCACCCACAGCATCTTTGTCCTGAGGGGGGAAGAAGGGCAGAATAAGTACATGAGTGAAAATGTATTTGAAATATATGACACTTGGTGTGGGCAGTGTTAGCATGATTCACATTGGAGTGTTGGGTTGAACAGGCTTACAGTTGTTGCTGCTTAGAGGCCTATACTGGGAGACATTGTCTTTGAAATTTTGGACTAATGATATGACATTTGGTGTCAGAAGTGGGATCCTGTAGAACAGCTACAGAACAGACACATTCATGGACGAGGCTTTCAAATAAAACTATCACATTATTTACACAGTAAATAAGTCACATTACATATATAGTAACATTATTAAGCTAAACTATACTATAATTACAGTATGTTCTTATGTCCAGAACAACACCCACCTCTTCCTTGACCTCCTTCTTGACTTGCTTCAGGTTGGACCTCAGATCCATGGACACCTTGTGTTTGGAGCCCAGCAGAGCCTGGAGCATAGCATCAGCAGACATGCGGACTTTCTTCAGGACGGGCTTCCTGAACTTACCATTCAGTTCAACTACCTTCATCTTCAAGTCCTCAACCTGTTTGGAATTCAACAGGAAGCACTTATCACACACAGACTATTGACTGCCAGACGCCAAACACCAGTGAACTACTGTTACCCCCTTGGCTCTAATATGAGTAACAGTGAACTACTGTTACCCCCTTGGCTCTAATATGAGTAACAGTGAACTACTGTTACCCCCTTGGCTCTAATATGAGTAACAGTGAACTACTGTTACCCCCTTGGCTCTAATATGAGTAACAGTGAACTACTGTTACCCCCTTGGCTCTAATATGAGTAACAGTGAACTACTGTCACCCCTTGGCTCTAATATGAGTAACAGTGAACTACTGTTACCCCCTTGGCTCTAATATGAGTAACAGTGAACTACTGTTACCCCTTGGCTCTAATATGAGTAACAGTGAACTACTGTTACCCCCTTGGTTTCTAATATGAGTAACAGTGAACTACTGTTACCCCTTGGCTCTAATATGAGTAACAGTGAACTACTGTCACCCCCTTGGCTCTAATATGAGTAACAGTGAACTACTGTTACCCCCTTCTTCTAATATGAGTAACAGTGAACTACTGTTACCCCTTGGCTCTAATATGAGTAACAGTGAACTACTGTTACCCCTTGGCTCTAATATGAGTAACAGTGAACTACTGTTACCCCCTTGGCTCTAATATGAGTAACAGTGAACTACTGTTACCCCCTTGGCTCTAATATGAGTAACAGTGAACTACTGTTACCCCCTTGGCTCTAATATGAGTAACAGTGAACTACTGTTACCCCCTTGGCTCTAATATGAGTAACAGTGAACTACTGTTACCCCCTTGGCTCTAATATGAGTAACAGTGAACTACTGTTACCCCCTTGGCTCTAATATGAGTAACAGTGAACTACTGTCACCCCCTTGGCTCTAATATGAGTAACAGTGAACTACTGTTACCCCCTTGGCTCTAATATGAGTAACAGTGAACTACTGTTACCCCCTTGGCTCTAATATGAGTAACAGTGAACTACTGTTACCCCCTTGGCTCTAATATGAGTAACAGTGAACTACTGTTACCCCCTTGGCTCTAATATGAGTAACAGTGAACTACTGTTACCCCCTTGGCTCTAATATGAGTAACAGTGAACTACTGTTACCCCCTTGGCTCTAATATGAGTAACAGTGAACTACTGTTACCCCCTTGGCTCTAATATGAGTAACAGTGAACTACTGTCACCCCCTTGGCTCTAATATGAGTAACAGTGAACTACTGTTACCCCCTTGGCTCTAATATGAGTAACAGTGAACTACTGTTACCCCCTTGGCTCTAATATGAGTAACAGTGAACTACTGTTACCCCCTTGGCTCTAATATGAGTAACAGTGAACTACTGTTACCCCCTTGGCTCTAATATGAGTAACAGTGAACTACTGTTACCCCTTGGCTCTAATATGAGTAACAGTGAACTACTGTTACCCCTTGGCTCTAATATGAGTAACAGTGAACTACTGTCACCCCTTGGCTCTAATATGAGTAACAGTGAACTACTGTTACCCCCTTGGCTCTAATATGAGTAACAGTGAACTACTGTTACCCCTTGGCTCTAATATGAGTAACAGTGAACTACTGTTACCCCCTTGGCTCTAATATGAGTAACAGTGAACTACTGTTACCCCTTGGCTCTAATATGAGTAACAGTGAACTACTGTCACCCCCTTGGCTCTAATATGAGTAACAGTGAACTACTGTTACTCCCTTGGCTCTAATATGAGTAACAGTGAACTACTGTTACCCCTTGGCTCTAATATGAGTAACAGTGAACTACTGTTACCCCTTGGCTCTAATATGAGTAACAGTGAACTACTGTTATCCCCTTGGCTCTAATATGAGTAACAGTGAACTACTGTTACCCCCTTGGCTCTAATATGAGTAACAGTGAACTACTGTTACCCCCTTGGCTCTGTCTTAGAGAGTAAGTTAACTAATAATATGAGTAACAGTGAACTAATGTTACCCCCTTGGCTCTAATATGAGTAACAGTGAACTACTGTTACCCCCTTGGCTCTAATATGAGTAACAGTGAACTACTGTTACCCCCTTGGCTCTAATATGAGTAACAGTGAACTACTGTTACCCCCTTGGCTCTAATATGAGTAACAGTGGTAGAACTCCTCACCTCCTTCTCGGACTTGGTCACCTTGGTTGACATGTCGTATCTCTCCTCATCAACCCTCTCGATCTTCTGATGGAGCTTCTTGCACAAGTCCTGAAGAGAGACATACAGAGAGACATAGAGAGAGAGAAAGAGAGGCATAGAGAGACATACAGAGAGACAGAGATAGAGAGAAAGAGAGGCATAGAGAGACATACAGAGAGACATAGAGAGAGAGCAAGAGAGGCATAGAGAGACATACAGAGAGACATAGAGAGAGAGAAAGAGAGGCATAGAGAGACATACAGAGAGACATAGAGAGAGAGAAAGAGAGGCATAGAGAGACATACAGAGAGACATAGAGAGAGAGCAAGAGAGGCATAGAGAGACATACAGAGAGACATAGGGAGAGAGCAAGAGAGGCATAGAGAGACATACAGAGAGACATAGAGAGAGAGAAAGAGAGGCATAGAGAGACATACAGAGAGACATAGAGAGAGAGAAAGAGAGGCATAGAGAGACATACAGAGAGACAGAGATAGAGAGAAAGAGAGGCATAGAGAGACAGAGATAGAGAGAGATGCAGAGAGAGAGATAAAGTCATAGTTTTATGACCCTATATGAAGGAATACACAGCAAACTAAGTATCAGAGAGAGAGAGAAAGAGAGAGAGAGAAAGAGATTGAGAACGAGAGATTGAGAAAGAGAGAAAGAGAGATTGAGAAAGAGAAAGAGAGATTGAGAAAGAGAAAGAGATTGAGAAAGAGAGAGATTGAGAGAGAGATTGAGAGAGAGAGAGATTGGGGAGAGAGAGATTGAGAAAGAGAGAGAGATTGAGAAAGAGAGGGAGATTGAGAAAAGAGAGAGAGATTGAGAAAGAGAAAGAGAGAAAGAGAAAGGGGTTGGCGCTAATAGCTTACCGTGAGCTCTGCCATGCATACCAAGAATTCAGGGACAGGGCAGTTCTCCTTCATGTACCTGGCCTTCTCTGCCTCAGCCTCGACCGCCTCAGCCTCGAGCAAGCCGGCAGCGATCTGGAGCATCAAGCTCTGGACGGGGGAGGGGACAAATCACATCGCATGGGGTTGTCTATATCAATACTGTATTCATATCACATAACTTGAAGGTCTCTAGATCTACAGAGCTTCAGGTGAAGTGTTACGAGTGATGTAGAACTGTAAGGGTTGGTTTCTACTCCTCAACTCCATTGATCGAAACGAGCTCCTGCTGACCAAGAAGTCGACAAGGTCTACTACAGCGCGTGTGTGTGTGTTTTTTTTTTTTTGGGGGGCTAACACTGTCTGGATCACATAACATTTACCCCTGAATACGACTACAATGTAAAGTCTGCATTAAAATCAGTCTGTGACGTCAAGCAGGTTGTTCTCTGTGTGGAACTGGATCATGTTCAAACTAAACCTGGGAAACGTTATAGAACATGAAGGTCTTTATAGAACATGAAGGTCTTTATAGAACATGAAGGTCTTTATAGAACATGAAGGTCTTTATAGAACATGAAGGTCTTTATAGAACATGAAGGTCTTTATAGAACATGAAGGTCTTTATAGAACATGAAGGTCTTTATAGAACATGAGGGTCTTTATAGAACATGAAGGTCTTTATAGAACATGAAGGTCTTTATAGAACATGAAGGTCTTTATAGAACATGAAGGTCTTTATAGAACAGAAGGTCTTTATAGAACATGAAGGTCTTTATAGAACATGAAGGTCTTTATAGAACAGAAGGTCTTTATAGAACATGAAGGTCTTTATAGAACAGAAGGTCTTTATAGAACAGAAGGTCTTTATAGAACATGAAGGTCTTTATAGAACATGAAGGTCTTTATAGAACAGAAGGTCTTTATAGAACATGAAGGTCTTTATAGAACAGAAGGTCTTTATAGAACAGAAGGTCTTTATAGAACATGAAGGTCTTTGCATAACAGAAGGTCTTTATAGAACATGAAGGTCTTTATAGAACATGAAGGTCTTTATAGAACAGAAGGTCTTTATAGAACAGAAGGTCTTTATAGAACATGAAGGTCTTTACATAACAGAAGGTCTTTATAGAACATGAAGGTCTTTATAGAACATGAAGGTCTTTATAGAACAGAGGGTCTTTATAGAACATGGGGGTCTTTATAGAACAGAAGGTCTTTATAGAACAGAAGGTCTTTATAGAACATGAGAGTCTTTATAGAATGTGAAGGTCTTTATAGAACAGAAGGTCTTTATAGAACAGAAGGTCTTTATAGAACATGAAGGTCTTTATAGAACAGAAGGTCTTTATAGAACAGAAGGTCTTTATAGAACATGAAGGTCTTTATAGAACAGAAGGTCTTTATAGAACAGAAGGTCTTTATAGAACATGAGGTCTTTATAGAACAGAGGTCTTTATAGAACATGGGGGTCTTTATAGAACAGAAGGTCTTTATAGAACATGAAGGTCTTTATAGAACATGAGAGTCTTTATAGAATGTGAAGGTCTTTATAGAACAGAAGGTCTTTATAGAACAGAAGGTCTTTATAGAACATGATGGTCTTTATAGAACATGAAGGTCTTTATAGAACATGAAGGTCTTTATAGAACATGAAAGTCTTTATAGAACAGAAGGTCTTTATAGAACATGAAGGTCTTTATAGAACATGAGAGTCTTTATAGAATGTGAAGGTCTTTATAGAACAGAAGGTCTTTATAGAACAGAAGGTCTTTATAGAACATGATGGTCTTTATAGAACATGAAGGTCTTTATAGAACATGAAGGTCTTTATAGAACATGAAGGTCTTTATAGAACATGAAGGTCTTTATAGAACATGAAGGTCTTTATAGAACATGAAGGTCTTTATAGAACAGAAGGTCTTTATAGAACAGAAGGTCTTTATAGAACATGAAGGTCTTTATAGAACAGAAGGTCTTTATAGAACAGAAGGTCTTTATAGAACAGAGGGTCTTTATAGAACAGAGGGTCTTTATAGAACATGGGGTCTTTATAGAACAGAAGGTCTTTATAGAACAGAAGGTCTTTATAGAACATGAGAGTCTTTATAGAATGTGAAGGTCTTTATAGAACAGAAGGTCTTTATAGAACAGAAGGTCTTTATAGAACATGATGGTCTTTATAGAACATGAAGGTCTTTATAGAACATGAAGGTCTTTATAGAACATGAAGGTCTTTATAGAACAGAAGGTCTTTATAGAACATGAAGGTCTTTATAGAACATGAGAGTCTTTATAGAATGTGAAGGTCTTTATAGAACAGAAGGTCTTTATAGAACAGAAGGTCTTTATAGAACATGATGGTCTTTATAGAACATGAAGGTCTTTATAGAACATGAAGGTCTTTATAGAACATGAAGGTCTTTATAGAACATGAAGGTCTTTATAGAACAGAAGGTCTTTATAGAACAGAAGGTCTTTATAGAACATGAAGGTCTTTATAGAACAGAAGGTCTTTATAGAACAGAAGGTCTTTATAGAACATGAGGGTCTTTATAGAACATGAGGGTCTTTACAGAACATGAGGGTGTATTAGCTGTATATAAAAACCCTTTTGGAATGAATGGAGCTCCTTACCTTCAGGTAGTTCCTACGGCTCGCTGTCATCTTTTTACTGATTGGATAAAGCAGATCAGGGTCATTTAAGGGAAATATACAAGGTGAAGCCACAGAGACAGGTACGTGACGATTAAACATTTTTAGGAATTCATTTTATTACATTACGGTAGGAATAATTGCAACACTATTGGGAATCATCATAGCATAGTATTACTCCGTTGTACTGCCTGGTTTTCTATGTTGAAAACATGTTCACAGACAGAATACAGTAGATGAATACAGTATAGTGAAGTATATTTTTCTGTAAACTGAAAAACGTAAACTTACTCAGACATTTTGGCCTGTTGTTTTGTTTTACTTCCTGTGTCAAGAGATGAACAAACAGGAAACAGTTTATTCATTTTGACCTGTTGTTATTTTATGTAATTTGGTGGTGGTGGGGGGGGGGGGGGTGGATGGGGTCGGGGCGGGGTAGAAACCAAAGATTTCAAGGTTGATCCAATGCAAGTCATGCGCAATTGCATATCAAAAAGAAATGCAACAGACATTAGATAATGAATGGTCAATAACCTGATCAATAATTTGCTTGGATCCGTTTAGCCAAATGTAACACAGCAGTCCAACAACATCAAGAGGATAATTCCTGCTGGTTAAAGGGGGAAGGGTTGTTTCCTCTTGAATGAATGTCTTTGAATCTGTACAATATAACCCGTCCCAAGGTTGATAGCAAATCAACAAGACTCTCATTTCCTGAAATCTTTGGTCACGCAGGAGTCCATAAGGATTATGGCACCAAAATAGGTCCTTTCACAAAATACCGCTGACATTCACAAAATGCATGTTCAGAATGTATGAAAATACCCAATTGGATTTTCCTTTGTATATAGTTGAATCTCAACAAATCTATTGGAATAACATCAAACAATCCATAAGCCGTTTGAAGTAAACTGTGAAACTACAACACAAATTCAAGTTTACAATTATAAGCCATATAGTGATTATCCACCTCTACCATGCCAAAGCTATATCTCTAAACAAACTGCAGTCCTTTTTTACAGAGCTTATAAACGAGCAACTGGCCAAATAGAGCCACAAGAGCCTTTAATTAACACCACATTCACTCTGAACTACAGAGAAAACAGCTGAAAATCAGGCCTTGGATGTATCTCTTCCAACACTTGTCTGTCTAAAACACACAGACAAACACCTGTGAATATCCGAATGCCTCAACCCACGTTGCCTCTTGAGAAAAATAAAGTTATCTTCTATTCTATTCTAAAAAAGCAGTCTAAACTATCAGAGCTCACACACCACACGCAATCTGGTCCAAAAGTCACATCTAATCCCACATGGGACGGACCACACACAATCTGGTCCAAAAGTCACATCTAATCCCACATGGGACGGACCACACACAATCTGGTCCAGAAGTCACATCTATTCCCACATGGGACGGACCACACGCAATCTGGTCCAAAAGTCACATCTATTCCCACATGGGACGGACCACACACAATCTGGTCCAGAAGTCACATCTATTCCCACATGGGACGGACCACATGCAATCTGGTCCAGAAGTCACATCTAATCCCACATGGGACGGACCACACACAATCTGGTCCAAAAGTCACATCTATTCCCACATGGGACGGACCACACACAATCTGGTCCAAAAAGTCACATCTATTCCCACATGGGACGGACCACACACAATCTGGTCCAAAAGTCACATCTAATCCCACATGGAACGGACCACATGCAATCTGGTCCAGAAGTCACATCTAATCCCACATGGAACGGACCACACACAATCTGGTCCAAAAGTCACATCTCATCCCACATGGGACGGACCACATGCAATCTGGTCCAAAAGTCACATCTATTCCCACATGGGACGGACCACACACAATCTGGTCCAAAGTCACATCTAATCCCACATGGGACGGACCACACACAATCTGGTCCAAAAGTCACATCTAATCCCACATGGGATGGACCACATGCAATCTGGTCCAAAAGTCACATCTATTCCCACATGGGATGGACCACATGCAATCTGGTCCAAAAGTCACATCTATTCCCACATGGGATGGACCACATGCAATCTGGTCCAAAAGTCACATCTATTCCCACATGGGACGGACCACATGCAATCTGGTCCAAAAGTCACATCTATTCCCACATGGGACGGACCACACACAATCTGGTCCAAAAGTCACATCTATTCCCACATGGGATGGACCACATGCAATCTGGTCCAAAAGTCACATCTAATCCCACATGGGACGGACCACACACAATCTGGTCCAAAAGTCACATCTAATCCCACATGGGACGGACCACATGCAATCTGGTCCAAAAGTCACATCTAATCCCACATGGGACGGACCACACACAATCTGGTCCAAAAGTCACATCTAATCCCACATGGGACGGACCACACACAATCTGGTCCAAAAGTCACATCTCATCCCACATGGGACGGACCACACACAATCTGGTCCAAAAGTCACATCTAATCCCACATGGGACGGACCACACCCAATCTGGTCCAAAAGTCACATCTAATCCCACATGGGATGGACCACATGCAATCTGGTCCAAAAGTCACATCTATTCCCACATGGGATGGACCACATGCAATCTGGTACCAATAGATGAATACATGAATATACAGCACATTCGTTACAGACGGAGCAGAGAGGAAAGAAGAACATCTCACCTATAAACCCAGTGAAGTAAATGATGTGGGGATGAGAGCTACAGGCAAGACAGAGACAGGAACAGATTTGGAAGGTATATAGTCTGTTTCCTGAAAGCTCAGCAGAAAAGCAAAAGGGCAAGGTTCTCTTTATGGGAGTGGGGCCAGGCCAGGCAGGGCCAATGGGGCAGTTAGTTCCTGAAATACCTCCGCATTCGTAAATCATCTGCCAGCAACGTTTCTAGTTAAAGTTTTTAGTTCAAATATTCCTGACATTAGATTTGGCATGAAAAAATCCTGATTTTAGATGTGATTTAAAATAAATCTGATGTTAGATGTGATTTAAAATAATCCTGATTTTAGATGTGATTTAAAATAAATCTGATGTTAGATGTGATTTAAAATAATCCTGATTTTAGATGTGATTTAAAATAATCCTGATTTTAGATGTGATTTAAAATAATCCTGATTTTAGATGTGATTTAAAATATTCCTGATTTTAGATTTGACTTAATCCTGATTTTTGGTGAAGGGAGGACCCACTCTGTGTTACCTCATAACTCTGAATGTGTTTGAAATCCATCAAGCTCTCAAGTTACTGCTACTGGATAAATTAGACAATGACTCCGGTTGCCGCTGGTTTCATGTCTGTTATATAGAACTCAGGGAACAATCAGCAGGTCACTTGATTAGTTTGTAAAATGACTCCCTGTCAATTGATTGAATTAGACACTTCCAATGAATTCACAACTCTGTGTGATTGGTCAAATGTATTATTAAATTAGTAATTGGTAAACTATAAAGATAGTATTGTCAGAGAGTGTCTTGACTCCATAAACTGGCAGACTGGCTGTGACAAGAAGAGAAGACGAGGGTAAGAAAGAGAAGGACCTCTCTGAACTGTCATGACCCAGAGGTCACACACATGGTGTGATCAATTACCCAACCAACGTGTCAGCCTCCGGTACCCACCCACTGTCAGTCTCCAGTACCCACCCAGAGTCAGTCTCCAGTACCCACCCAGAGTCAGTCTCCAGTACCCACCCAGAGTCAGTCTCCAGTACCCACCCACAGAGTCAGTCTCCAGTACCCACCCAAAGAGTCAGTCTCCAGTATCTAACTACCATGTCAGCCTCCATTACCCACCCACAGAGTCAGTCTCCAGTATCAACCACAGTGTCAGCCTCCAGTACCCACCTACAGAGTCAGTCTCCAGTATCAACCACCATGTTAGCCTCCAGTACCAACCCATAGAGCCAGCCTCCAGTATCAACCACAGTGTCAGCCTCCAGTATCAACCACCATGTCAGTCTCCAGTACCCACCCACAGAGTCAGTCTCCAGTATCAACCCACAGAGTCAGCCTCCAGTACCAACCACAGAGTCAGTCTCCAGTATCAACCCACAGTGTCAGCCTCCAGTATCAACCACAGAGTCAGTCTCCATTATCAACCACAGAGTCAGTCTCCAGTATCAACCACAGAGTCAGTCTCCAGTATCAACCACAGAGTCAGTCTCCAGTATCAACCACAGTGTCAGCCTCCAGTACCCACCACCATGTCAGCCTCCAGTACCCAACCACCATGTCAGCCTCCAGTATCAACCACCATGTCAGCCTCCAGTACCAACCACCATGTCAGCCTCCAGTACCAACCACCATGTCAGCCTCCAGTACCAACCACCATGTCAGCCTCCAGTACCAACCACCATGTCAGCCTCCAGTACCAACCATCATGTCAGCCTCCAGTACCAACCACCATGTCAGCCTCCAGTACCAACCACCATGTCAGCCTCCAGTACCAACCACCATGTCAGCCTCCAGTACCAACCATCATGTCAGCCTCCAGTACCAACCACCATGTCAGCCTCCAGTACCAACCATCATGTCAGCCTCCAGTACCAACCACCATGTCAGCCTCCAGTATCAACCACCATGTCAGCCTCCAGTACCAACCACCATGTCAGCCTCCAGTACCAACCACCATGTCAGCCTCCAGTACCAACCACCATGTCAGCCTCCAGTATCAACCACCATGTCAGCCTCCAGTATCAACCACCATGTCAGCCTCCAGTATCAACCACCATGTCAGCCTCCAGTATCAACCACCATGTCAGCCTCCAGTATCAACCACCATGTCAGCCTCCAGTACCAACCACCATGTCAGCCTCCAGTACCAACCACCGTGTCAGCCTCCAGTATCAACCACTGTGTCAGCCTCCAGTATCAACCACCATGTCAGCCTCCAGTACCAACCACCATGTCAGCCTCCAGTACCAACCACCATGTCAGCCTCCAGTACCAACCACCATGTCAGCCTCCAGTACCCAACCACCATGTCAGCCTCCAGTACCCAACCACCATGTCAGCCTCCAGTACCCAACCACCATGTCAGCCTCCAGTACCAACCACCATGTCAGCCTCCAGTACCAACCACCATGTCAGCCTCCAGTATCAACCACCATGTCAGCCTCCAGTACCAACCACCATGTCAGCCTCCAGTACCAACCACCATGTCAGCCTCCAGTATCAACCACCATGTCAGCCTCCAGTATAAACCACCATGTCAGCCTCCAGTACCAACCACCGTGTCAGCCTCCAGTATCAACCACTGTGTCAGCCTCCAGTATCAACCACCATGTCAGCCTCCAGTACCCAACCACCATGTCAGCCTCCAGTATCAACCACCATGTCAGCCTCCAGTACCAACCACCATGTCAGCCTCCAGTATCAACCACCATGTCAGCCTCCAGTACCAACCACCATGTCAGCCTCCAGTACCCAACTACCATGTCAGCCTCCAGTACCCAACCGCCATGTCAGCCTCCAGTATCAACCACCATGTCAGCCTCCAGTATCAACCACCATGTCAGCCTCCAGTATCAACCACCATGTCAGCCTCCAGTACCAACCACCATGTCAGCCTCCAGTACCCAACTACCATGTCAGCCTCCAGTACCCAACCGCCATGTCAGCCTCCAGTATCAACCACCATGTCAGCCTCCAGTACCCAACCACCATGTCAGGCTCCAGTATCCAACCACCATGTCAGCCTCCTCCTAACCCCAGTATACAACCATCATGTCAGCCTCCTCCTAACCCCAGTATCCAACCATCATGTCGGCCTCCTCCTAACCCCAGTATCCAACCATCATGTCAGCCTCCTCCTAACTCCAGTATCCAACCACCATGTCAGCCTCCTCCTAACCCCAGTATACAACCATCATGTCAGCCTCCTCCTAACCCCAGTATCCAACCATCATGTCAGCCTCCTCCTAACTCCAGTATCCAACCACCATGTCAGCCTCCTAACCCCAGTATCCAACCACCATGTCAGCCTCCTCCTAACCCCAGTATACAACCATCATGTCAGCCTCCTCCTAACCCCAGTATCCAACCACCATGTCAGCCTCCTCCTAACTCCAGTATCCAACCACCATGTCAGCCTCCTCCTAACCCAGTATCCAACCACCATGTCAGCCTCCTCCTAACCCCAGTATCCAACCACCATGTCAGCCTCCTCCTAACTCCAGTATCCAACCACCATGTCAGCCTCCTCCTAACCCCAGTATCCAACCACCATGTCAGCCTCCTCCTAACCCCAGTATCCAACCATCATGTCAGCCTCCTCCTAACCCCAGTATCCAACCACCATGTCAGCCTCCTCCTAACCCCAGTATACAACCATCATGTCAGACTCCTAACCCCAGTATCCAACCATCATGTCAGCCTCCTCCTAACCCCAGTATACAACCATCATGTCAGACTCCTAACCCCAGTATCCAACCACCATGTCAGCCTCCTCCTAATCCCAGTATCCAACCACCATGTCAGCCTCCTCCTATATATAGGCTAATATAACTGACATATATAGGCTGACATAACTGACATATATAGGCTGATCTGACTGACATATATAGGCTGACATAACTGACATATATAGGCTGACATAACAGACATATGTAGGCTGATCTGACATATATAGGCTGACATAACTGACATATATAGGCTGACATAACTGACATATATAGGCTGATATAACAGACATATGTAGGCTGATCTGACATATATAGGCTGACATAACAGACATATGTAGGCTGACATAACTGACATATATAGGCTGACATAACTGACATATATAGGCTGACATAACTGACATATGTAGGCTGACATAACTGACATATGTAGGCTGATCTGACATATATAGGCTGACATAACTGACATTTATAGGCTGATCTGACATATACAGGCTGACATAACTGACATATACAGGCTGATATAACTGACATATGTAGGCTGACATAACTGACATATGTAGGCTGACATAACTGACATATATAGGCTGACACAACTGACATATATAGGCTGACATAACTGACATATGTAGGCTGACATAACTGACATATGTAGGCTGATCTGACATATATAGGCTGACATAACTGACATATATAGGCTGACATAACTGACATATATAGGCTGATCTGACTGACATATATAGGCTGATATAACTGACATATATAGGCTGACATAACTGACATATATAGGCTGACATAACTGACATATATAGGCTGACATAACTGACATATATAGGCTGACATAACTGACATTTATAGGCTGATATAACTGATATATATAGGCTGATATAACTGACATATACAGGCTGATCTGATCTGACATATATAGGCTGACATAAATGACATTTATAGGCTGACATAACTGACATATATAGGCTGACATAACTGACATATATAGGCTGACATAACAGACATATGTAGGCTGATCTGACATATATAGGCTGACATAACTGACATATATAGGCTGACATAACTGACATATATAGGCTGATCTGACATATATAGGCTGATATAACAGACATATGTAGGCTGATCTGACATATATAGGCTGACATAACTGACATATATAGGCTGACACAACTGACATATATAGGCTGACATAACTGACATATGTAGGCTGACATAACTGACATATGTAGGCTGATCTGACATATATAGGCTGACATAACTGACATTTATAGGCTGATCTGACATATACAGGCTGACATAACTGACATATACAGGCTGATATAACTGACATATGTAGGCTGACATAACTGACATATGTAGGCTTACATAACTGACATATGTAGGCTGACATAACTGACATATATAGGCTGACATAACTGACATATATAGGCTGACACAACTGACATATATAGGCTGATCTGACATATATAGGCTGACATAACTGACATTTATAGGCTGACATAACTGACATATATAGGCTGACACAACTGACATATATAGGCTGATCTGACATATACAGGCTGATATAACTGACATATGTAGGCTGACATAACTGACATATGTAGGCTGACATAACTGACATATGTAGGCTGACATAACTGACATATATAGGCTGACATAACTGACATATATAGGCTGATCTGACTGACATATATAGGCTGATCTGACTGACATATATAGGCTGACATAACTGACATATATAGGCTGATCTGACTGACATATATAGGCTGACATAACTGACATATATAGGCTGATCTGACTGACATATATAGGCTGACATAACTGACATATATAGACTGACATAACTGACCTAAATCAGGAGGTTTGCGTATGCTGATATTAACTATGGGTAGTAGGAAGTTACAGCATCATTTTTAGTCACAATAAATGTGATGTCACCACACTCCACACTCACCCACCTCTACTCTCCTCCCTCCTTTCCCTGTCCTCCTCCCTCCTCCTCTCCTAGTTCTCCTCCCTCCTCTCTAGTTCTCCTCCCTCCCTCTCCTAGTTCCCTCCTCTCCTAGTTCTCCTCCTCCTCTCCTAGTTCTCCTCCCTCCTCTCCTAGTTCTCCTCCCTCCTCTCCTAGTTCTCCTCCCTCCTCTCCTAGTTCTCTTCCCTCCTCTCCTAGTTCTCCTCCCTCCTCTCCTAGTTCTCCTCCCTCCTCTCCTAGTTCTCCTCCCTCCTCTGTCTGCTCCAGTTGGCTCTCAGATCCAGAGTCCAGAAAAGTCACACCACGTTGTCTTCACCACTTGCTCCTCAGCTATTAGTCTTCTTCAACATATTCAACCTCAAGCTAACCTGTAAAGAGGAAGAGAAAGTACTGATTGGATATCAAAGTAGTCATGATAGTATTTAGTCATTGGAAATGTACTATATAGGTCATATTGACTTATCTAAAAAATTAAAAAAACATGTTTTTATTGTTGAATAATACATTTTACATCAAGTATTTTGTATGAAAAAGTGGGATCTGATTTTCTTGGTGTAACGGTGAAAAATGTCTTAGCTGTCTTTCTCTGTTTTACCTAACAACTCCTTAGATGCAGACCAATAGGACCTGACCTATGGTTCACTGTGTTCTCAAACATCATATTATGTTGAGTCATAGAAACTTCTGGTAACATCTGGTACTGTTATACATCTGGTAACATCTGGTACTGTTATAACATCTGGGTAACATCTGGTACTGTTATACATCTGGTAACATCTGGTACTGTATATACTGTTATACATCTGGCAACATCTGGTACTGTTATATCTACATCTGGTAATACATCTGGTACTGTTATACATCTGGCAACATCTGGTACTGTTATACATCTGGTAACATTTGGTACTGTTATACATCTGGTAACATTTGGTACTGTTATACATCTGGTAACATGTGTTATACATCCTTCTGTGGCTCAGTTGGTAGAGCTGCTTGTATACATTCCCGGGACCACCCATCGTAGAATGTATGCACACATGACTGTAAGTAACTTTGATATCTGCTAAACATATATTATTATTATTATTATTATAACATCTGGTACTGTTATACATCTGGTAACATCTGGTACTGTTATACATCTGGTAACATCTGGTATGTTATACATCTGGTAACATCTGGTACTGTTATACATCTGGTAACATCTGGTACTGTTATACATCTGGTAACATCTGGTACTGTTATACATCTGGTAACATCTGTACTGTTATACATCTGGTAACATTTGGTACTGTTATACATCTGGTAACATCTGGTACTGTTATACATCTGGTAACATCTGGTACTGTTATACATCTGGTAACATCTGGTACTGTTATACATCTGGTAACATCTGGTACTGTTATACATCTGGTAACATCTGGTACTGTTATACATCTGGTAACATCTGGTACTGTTATACATCTGGTAACATCTGGTACTGTTATACATCTGGTAACATCTGGTACTGTTATACATCTGGCAACATCTGGTAACATCTGGTACTGTTATACATCTGGCAACATCTGGCAACATCTGGCAACATCTGGTACTGTTATACATCTGGTAACATCTGGTACTGTTATACATCTGGCAACATCTGGTACTGTTATACATCTGACAACATCTGGTACCGTTATTCAGAGATTACCACCTGAACTCTAAACTATTCCATGCTGGCATCATCAATTCAATAAAATAATCCCCAAAAATCAGAATTCCATAATGTGGTTTGGGATTATGTCCACCTCATTCCTGATAGAAAGCTTCCCTTTGACAACAGAATATTTCAGAGCAAACATAGGTACGGTGATGGTATAACAGCTGTGGGAAATTCAATTATCTCTTGTAGCAGAAAGCCATATACACAAAATAAATCGTGTTTTTTTTCAGCAAATCATTTATTTTCAGAAATTGAATTGGAACAAAATTATAGATTGTTTTGATTACGCACATTAACACCTGCCACAACAGTCCTAGAGAGATGGAACTACCTCTTAGATATCATAACAATTCATTAACACCTGTTTACAACAGTCCTAGAGAGATGGAACTACCTCTTAGATATCATTACAATTCATTAACACCTGTTTACAACAGTCCTAGAGAGATTGAACTACCTCTTAGATATCATAACAATTCATTAACATCTGTTTACAACAGTCCTAGAGAGATGGAACTACCTCTTAGATATCATTACAATTCATTAACATCTGTTTACAACAGTCCGAGAGAGATGGAACTACCTCTTAGATATCATAACAATTCATTAACATCTGTTTACAACAGTCCTCGAGAGATGGAACTACCTCTTAGATACCATAACAATTCATTAACATCTGTTTACAACAGTCTGAGAGAGATGGAACTACCTCTTAGATACCATAACAATTCATTAACATCTGTTTACAACAGTCAGAGAGATGGAACTACCTCTTAGATACCAGATCAGATATAACCCCACCTCTTTAATTACAATTCATTAACATCTGTTTACAACAGTCAGAGAGATGGAACTACCTCTTAGATACCATAACAATTCATTAACATCTGTTTACAACAGTCAGAGAGATGGAACTACCTCTTAGATACCATAACAATTCATTAACATCTGTTTACAACAGTCCCAGGGAGATGGAACTACCTCTTAGATACCATAACAATTCATTAACACCTGCCACAACAGTCCTAGAGAGATGGAACTACCTCTTAGATATCATTACAATTCATTAAACCTCGTGAGACTATAGGGGCAGTATTTCATTATTGGATTAAAAAAACGTGCCCGTTTTAAGCGCAATATTTTGTCACGAAAAGATGCTCGACTATGCATATAATTGTCAGCTTTGGAAAGAAAACACTCTGACGTTTCCAAAACTGCAAAGATATTATCTGTGAGTGCCCCAGAACTGATGCTACAGGCGAAACCAAGATGAAACCTCAAACAGGAAATGAGCAGAATTTTTGAGGCTCTGTTTTACATTGTCTCCTTATATGGCTGTGAATGTGCCATGAACAAGCCTAAGCTTTCTGCCGTTTGCCCAAGGTGTCTGCAGCATTGTGACGTATTTGTAGGCATATCATTGGAAGATTGGCCATAAGAGACTACATTTGCCAGGGTCCGCCCGGTGTCCTTTGTCTAAATTGGTGCGTAATCTTCAACTGGAGGCATTTTCCATTGAGATTCAGAGGAGAACGCACACTTCCACAAACGATATATCATCGAAGAGATATGTGAAAAACACGTTGAGGATTGATTCTAAACAACGTTTACCATGTTTCAGTCGATATTATGTAGTTAATTTGGAAAAAAGTTCAGCGTTTTGATAACTGAATTTGTTTTTTTGGTAGCCAAACGTGACGCACCAAACGGAGCGATTTCTCCTAAACAAATAATCTTTCAGGAAAAACAGAACATTTGCTATCTAACTGAGAGTCTCCTCATTGAAAACATCTGAAGTTCTTCAAAGGTAAATTATTTATTTTAATGTTTTTCTGTTTTTTGTGAAAATGTTGCCTGCTGATGCTAATGCTAAATGCTACGCTAGCTATCAATACACAAATGCTTGTTTTGCTATGGTTGAGAAGCATATTTTGAGAATCTGAGATGACAGTGTTGTTAACAAAAGGCTACGCTTGAGAGCTAGCATGTTAATTTCATTTCATTTGCGATTTTCATGAATAGTTAACGTTGCGTTATGGTAATGAGCTTGAGGCTGTATTCACGATCCCGGATCCGGGATGGCTAGTATCAAGAGGATAACATCTGTTTACAACAGTCCGAGAGAGATGGAACTACCTCTTAGATATCATAACAATTCATTAACACCTGCCACAACAGTCCTCTTAGATTAATTTAGCCAGAGACGAAAAAAAAAAACAAACAAACGAGTCATAACTGGATAACTTCGTAACCAAAGACAGAAGGTTGTTCAAGCTGTCTCTAACATCTCCCTGTCTGGAACTCCAGTAACATCTACTCCTTATGAGTCTCAAACATACTTCCTGTCTGGATCTCCAGTAACATCTACTCCTTATGAGTCTCAAACTACTTCCTGTCTGGATCTCCAGTAACATCTACTCCTTATGAGTCTCAAACTACTTCCTGTCTGGATCTCAAATCATCTCAAACTACTTTTCTGGATCTCCAGATTTAGTCTCAAACATCTTCTTTCTGTCTGATTTGTCTTCGATGTTCTTACGCCAGTCACCCACAGATTCTTTGTCCTGAGGTGGGAAGAGAAGCAGATCAAATATATTAGTCTACATTTTGTCGTGTTGGATCCATGTATGTTTGTTTCTATGTGCATTTGAGTAATACAACAATTAATCCCAAATAAAAAAAACAACGACTCAGAATCATCCACATTAGAGTGCTGGGGTGAAATAGTGTTTACACTATAGTAGTAGTTTCACCACTTGTTAATGTATCAGATTACACTCACATTATTTGTAATATAACATTTGGTGTCAGCAGTGGGATCCTCTTGAACTCTCATACAACGAACTCAACTGATATTAAGTTATAGTATTTGGAAGCAAATCTACCTCTTCCTTGACCTCCTTCTTGACTTGCTTCAGGTTGGCCCTCAGATCCATGGACACCTTGTGTTTGGAGCCCAGCAGAGCCTGGAGCATAGCATCAGCAGACATGCGGACTTTCTTCAGGACGGGCTTCTTGAACTTGCCCTTCAGGTCCTGTACTTTAATCTGCAGATCCTCAATCTGAACAGAGAGAGACAGAGACAGAGAGACAGAATAAACACACTACACGCACACCACATATCAGATATAACCCCACCTCTTTAGCAATACAGTATATCAGATATAACCCCACCTCTTTATCATTACAGATCAGATATAACCCCACCTCCTTAGCAATACAGTATATCAGATATAACCCCACCTCTTTATCATTACAGATGTAACCCCACCTCTTTACCAATACAGATCAGATATAACCCCACCTCTTTATCATTACATTATATCAGATATAACCCCACCTCTTTATCATTACAGATCAGATATAACCCCACCTCTTTATCATTACATTATATCAGATATAACCCCACCTCTTTACCAATACAGATCAGATATAACCCCACCTCTTTATCATTACAGATCAGATATAACCCCACCTCTTTATCATTACAGATCAGATACAACCCCACCTCTTTATCATTACAGATCAGATACAACCCCACCTCTTTATCATTACAGATCAGATACAACCCCACCTCTTTATCATTACAGATCAGATATAACCCCACCTCTTTACCATTACAGATCAGATATAACCCCACCTCTTTATCATTAAATTATATCAGATATAACCCCACCTCTTTATCATTACATTATATCAGATATAACCCCACCTCTTTATCATTACATTATATCAGATATAACCCCACCTCTTTACCAATACAGATCAGATATAACCCCACCTCTTTATCATTACATTATATCAGATATAACCCCACCTCTTTACCAATACAGATCAGATATAACCCCACCTCTTTATCATTACAGATCAGATATAACCCCACCTCTTTATCATTACAGATCAGATATAACCCCACCTCTTTATCATTACATTATATCAGATATAACCCCACCTCTTTATCATTACAGATCAGATATAACCCCACCTCTTTACCAATACAGATCAGATATAACCCCACCTCTTTATCATTACAGATCAGATATAACCCCACCTCTTTACCAATACAGATCAGATATAACCCCACCTCTTTATCACTACATTATATCAGATATAACCCCACCTCTTTACCAATACAGATCAGATATAACCCCACCTCTTTATCATTACAGATCAGATATAACCCCACCTCTTTATCATTACATTATATCAGATATAACCCCACCTCTTTATCATTACAGATCAGATATAACCCCACCTCCTTAGCAATACAGTATATCAGATATAACCCCACCTCTTTATCATTACAGATCAGATATAACCCCACCTCTTTATCATTAAATTATATCAGATATAACCCCACCTCTTTATCATTACATTATATCAGATATAACCCACCTCTTTACCAATACAGATCAAATATAACCCCACCTCTTTATCATTACAGATCAGATATAACCCCACCTCTTTATCATTACAGATCAGATACAACCCCAGCTCTTTATCATTACAGATCAGATATAACCCCACCTCTTTATCATTACAGATCAGATACAACCCCAGCTCTTTATC
Source organism: Oncorhynchus keta (assembly GCF_023373465.1). Classification (NCBI taxonomy): domain Eukaryota; kingdom Metazoa; phylum Chordata; class Actinopteri; order Salmoniformes; family Salmonidae; genus Oncorhynchus; species Oncorhynchus keta. Next base: position 250,667 of record NW_026290792.1, read on the forward strand.
ATTACAGATCAGATATAACCCCACCTCTTTATCATTACAGATCAGATATAACCCCACCTCTTTATCATTGCAGATCAGATATAACCCCACCTCTTTATCAATACATTATATCAGATATAACCCCACCTCTTTATCATTACAGATCAGATATAACCCCACCTCTTTATCATTACAGATCAGATATAACCCCACCTCTTTATCATTACAGATCAGATATAACCCCACCTCTTTATCATTACAGATCAGATACAACCCCAGCTCTTTATCATTACAGATCAGATATAACCCCACCTCCTTAGCAATACAGTATATCAGATATAACCCCACCTCTTTATCATTACAGATCAGATATAACCCCACCTCTTTATCATTAAATTATATCAGATATAACCCCACCTCTTTATCATTACATTATATCAGATATAACCCCACCTCTTTACCAATACAGATCAGATATAACCCCACCTCTTTATCATTACAGATCAGATATAACCCCACCTCTTTATCATTACAGATCAGATACAACCCCACCTCTTTATCATTACAGATCAGATATAACCCCACCTCTTTATCATTACAGATCAGATATAACCCCACCTCTTTATCATTACAGATCAGATATAACCCCACCTCTTTATCAATACATTATATCAGATATAACCCCACCTCTTTATCATTACAGATCAGATATAACCCCACCTCTTTATCATTACAGATCAGATATAACCCACCTCTTTATCATTACATTATATCAGATATAACCCCACCTCTTTATCATTACAGATCAGATATAACCCCACCTCTTTATCATTACATTATATCAGATATAACCCCACCTCTTTATCATTACAGATCAGATATAACCCCACCTCTTTATCATTACATTATATCAGATATAACCCCACCTCTTTACCAATACAGATCAGATATAACCCCACCTCTTTTATCAGATATACACCTCTTTATCATTCAGATATAACCCCACCCCTTTATCATTACAGATCAGATACAACCCCACCTCTTTATCATTACAGATCAGATATAACCCCACCTCTTTATCATTACAGATCAGATATAACCCCACCTCTTTACCATTACAGATCAGATATAACCCCACCTCTTTATCATTACATTATATCAGATATAACCCCACCTCTTTACCAATACAGATCAGATATAACCCCACCTCTTTCATTACATTATATCAGATATAACCCCACCTCTTTATCATTACATTATATCAGATATAACCCCACCTCTTTATCATTACATTATATCAGATATAACCCCACCTCTTTATCATTACAGATCAGATATAACCCCACCTCTTTATCATTACAGATCAGATATAACCCCACCTCTTTATCATTACATTATATCAGATATAACCCCACCTCTTTACCAATACAGATCAGATATAACCCCACCTCTTTATCATTACAGATCAGATATAACCCCACCTCTTTACCAATACAGATCAGATATAACCCCACCTCTTTATCATTACAGATCAGATATAACCCCACCTCTTTACCAATACAGATCAGATATAACCCCACCTCTTTATCACTACATTATATCAGATATAACCCCACCTCTTTACCAATACAGATCAGATATAACCCCACCTCTTTATCATTACAGATCAGATATAACCCCACCTCCTTAGCAATACAGTATATCAGATATAACCCCACCTCTTTATCATTACAGATCAGATATAACCCCACCTCTTTATCATTACAGATCAGATATAACCCCACCTCTTTATCATTACATTATATCAGATATAACCCCACCTCTTTATCATTACAGATCAGATATAACCCCACCTCTTTAGCAATACAGTATATCAGATATAACCCCACCTCTTTATCATTACAGATCAGATATAACCCCACCTCTTTATCATTACAGATCAGATATAACCCCACCTCTTTATCATTACAGATCAGATACAACCCCACCTCTTTATCATTACAGATCAGATATAACCCCACCTCTTTATCATTACAGATCAGATATAACCCCACCTCTTTATCATTACAGATCAGATATAACCCCACCTCTTTACCAATACAGATCAGATATAACCCCACCTCTTTACCAATACAGATCAGATATAACCCCACCTCTTTATCATTACAGATCAGATATAACCCCACCTCTTTACCAATACTTTATCAGATATAACCCCACCTCTTTATCATAACAGATCAGATATAACCCCACCTCTTTAGCAATACAGTATATCAGATATAACCCCACCTCTTTATCATTACAGATCAGATATAACCCCACCTCTTTATCATTACAGATCAGATACAACCCCACCTCTTTATCATTACAGATCAGATATAACCCCACCTCTTTATCATTACAGATCAGATATAACCCCACCTCTTTATCATTACAGATCAGATATAACCCCACCTCTTTAGCAATACAGTATATCAGATATAACCCCACCTCTTTATCATTACAGATCAGATATAACCCCACCTCTTTATCATTACAGATCAGATATAACCCCACCTCTTTAGCAATACAGTATATCAGATATAACCCCACCTCTTTATCATTACAGATCAGATATAACCCCACCTCTTTATCATTACAGATCAGATATAACCCCACCTCTTTAGCAATACAGTATATCAGATATAACCCCACCTCTTTATCATTACAGATCAGATATAACCCCACCTCTTTATCATTACAGATCATATATAACCCCACCTCTTTAGCAATACAGTATATCAGATATAACCCCACCTCTTTATCATTACATTATATCAGATATAACCCCACCTCTTTATCATTACAGATCAGATATAACCCCACCTCTTTATCATTACAGATCAGATATAACCCCACCTCTTTATCATTACAGATCAGATATAACCCCACCTCTTTAGCAATACAGTATATCAGATATAACCCCACCTCTTTATCATTACATTATATCAGATATAACCCCACCTCTTTATCATTACAGATCAGATATAACCCCACCTCTTTAGCAATACAGTATATCAGATATAACCCCACCTCTTTAGCATTACAGTATATCAGATATAACCCCACCTCTTTAGCATTACAGATCAGATATAACCCCACCTCTTTAGCAATACAGTATATCAGATATAACCCCACCTCTTTATCATTACAGATCAGATATAACCCCACCTCTTTATCATTACAGATCAGATATAACCCCACCTCTTTATCATTACAGATCAGATATAACCCCACCTCTTTATCATTACAGATCAGATATAACCCCACCTCTTTATCATTACAGATCAGATATAACCCCACCTCTTTATCATTACAGATCAGATATAACCCCACCTCTTTAGCAATACAGTATATCAGATATAACCCCACCTCTTTATCATTACAGATCAGATATAACCCCACCTCTTTATCATTACAGATCATATATAACCCCACCTCTTTAGCAATACAGTATATCAGATATAACCCCACCTCTTTATCATTACAGATCAGATATAACCCCACCTCTTTATCATTACAGATCATATATAACCCCACCTCTTTAGCAATACAGTATATCAGATATAACCCCACCTCTTTATCATTACAGATCATATATAACCCCACCTCTTTATCATTACATTATATCAGATATAACCCCACCTCTTTATTTATATAACCCCACCTCTTTATCATTACAGATCAGATATAACCCCACCTCTTTATCATTACAGATCAGATATAACCCCACCTCTTTATCATTACAGATCATATATAACCCCACCTCTTTAGCAATACAGTATATCAGATATAACCCCACCTCTTTATCATTACATTATATCAGATATAACCCCACCTCTTTATCATTACAGATCAGATATAACCCCACCTCTTTATCATTACATTATATCAGATATAACCCCACCTCTTTATCATTTTTTTTTATTTATTTTTTTATTTCACCTTTATTTAACCAGGTAGGCTAGTTGAGAACAAGTTCTCATTTGCAACTGCGACCTGGCCAAGATAAAGCATAGCAGTGTGAACAGACAACAGAGTTACACATGGAGTAAACAATTAGCAAGTCAATAACACAGTAGAAAAAAATGGGCAGTCTATATACAATGTGTGCAAAAGGCATGAGGAGGTAGGCGAATAATACAATTTTGCAGATTAACACTGGAGTGATAAATGATCAGATGGGCATGTACAGGTAGAGATATTGGTGTGCAAAAGAGCAGAAAAGTAAATAAATAAAAACAGTATAAAAACAGTATGGGAATGAGGTAGGTGAAAAAGGGTGAGCTATTTACCTATAGACTATGTACAGCTGCAGCGATCGGTTAGCTGCTCGGATAGCTGATGTTTGAAGTTGGTGAGGGAGATAAAAGTCTCCAACTTCAGCGATTTTTGCAATTCGTTCCAGTCACAGGCAGCAGAGTACTGGAACGAAAGGCGGCCAAATGAGGTGTTGGCTTTAGGGATGATCAGTGAGATACACCTGCTGGAGCGCGTGCTACGGATGGGTGTTGCCATCGTGACCAGTGAACTGAGATAAGGCGGAGCTTTACCTAGCATGGACTTGTAAATGACCTGGAGCCAGTGGGTCTGGCGACGAATATGTAGTGAGGGCCAGCCGACTAGAGCATTACAGCATTACAGATCAGATATAACCCCACCTCTTTATCATTACAGATCAGATATAACCCCACCTCTTTATCATTACAGATCAGATATAACCCCACCTCTTTAGCATTACAGATCAGATACAACCCCACCTCTTTATCATTACAGATCAGATATAACCCCACCTCTTTATCATTACAGACCCCACCTCTTTATCATTACAGATCAGATATAACCCCACCTCTTTAGCATTACAGATCAGATACCCCACCTCTTTATCATTACAGATCAGATATAACCCTTTATCATTACCTCTTTATCATTACAGTATATCAGATATAACCCCACCTCTTTATCATTACAGATCAGATATAACCCCACCTCTTTATCATTACAGATCAGATACAACCCCACCTCTTTATCATTACAGATCAGATATAACCCCACCTCTTTATCATTACAGATCAGATATAACCCCACCTCTTTATCATTACAGATCAGATACAACCCCACCTCTTTAGTATTACAGATCAGATATAACCCCACCTCTTTAGCATTACAGATCAGATATAACCCCACCTCTTTAGCATTACAGATCAGATATAACCCCACCTCTTTAGCATTACAGATCAGATATAACCCCACCTCTTTAGCAATACAGATCAGATATAACCCCACCTCTTTAGCAATACAGATCAGATATAACCCCACCTCTTTGTCACTTTTGCCAACTTTGCTGCCCAGGTCGTATCTCTCCTCATCTATCACATCAATCTTCTGGTGCATCTTCTTACACAGGTCCTGTTCAGAGACAATCACAGTGACTCATAACACGAGACAGACAGCCAATGTGTTACATTACAAATGTTGTTGTTAAATGGGATATTACTAGTGTAAAATGCAATCCAATTGTACTGTTATATTGTGAAAGGAAACGATAACAACTACAACTGGCATTAACACAGACAGCCCAATTCTGATATTTTTTTTCTACTAATAGGTCTATTGACCAATCACATCAGGTCTTTTCATATAAAATATTTTTCAGAGCTGATTGGTCAACAGAACAATTAATGAATAAAATGATGAGAACTGGGCTGCCTGTCTCAACGCAGCCATTGTGATACCTGGAGTTCTGCAATGGATCCTGTGAGCTGCAGAGGAGTGATATGTTCACTCATGTACTGTTTCCTGTCCTCTAAAGACTGGGCTTCCTCTTCCGCTATCAGTTCCTGGGCGATCTGGAGCATCAGGCTCTGGGGGACAGCAACAACACAGAAACCTTATTTTTTTTTAATGTACTTGAAAGATGAATTATCTGAAGCATTTTACAGATATTTACTACAAAAGTTGATCTAGTTACGGTAGAAGGGTTGAATCCTAAGAAACCTGCCTACACACAGCTGGAAGTACCATACCAACATAGTTACTGTGGTAGGTCAAAGCTGTGGGCTGGAAAACCTTGGTAGAACATGGGTGGAATAGGCGTTGCGGTGCTCATGTGAATCACTGTTTTTCAGCTTCAGACCAATGCTTATTCTCACTTAAAATGTAGTTTTCTTTGTTTTTAAAATAGTCCAGTCTTAATAAGGGAAAGGCCTCAAAGCAGTGATTGTCTTTTATATTTTTGATTTGTTAACATTTGTTATCAAAAAAGTGGTTGGATTGATTGTAAAAAAAATTGTACAAATCACAAGTGGTATTTTTGTCATAATGTTTAAGAGGTAAGAGATCTCTAAGCTGTTTATATAAGATCTCTGTTGAGTCACTAACTGGATAGAATCTTCGAGAGGTCATGAAGAAGTTATGGAAGTTGCCGTTGGTTACCTTCAGATGATGCTTGCGGCTCGATGACATCTTTTTCCTGTCAGAAAAGGTGAGTACAATACATATCATTCTCTTGTTGTTCAGGAACAGGTATGATCATTTTGTTGCATTTTGTGAAATAAATACAATAAATACAATTCTGGATATATGCAAATGTTGAAATCCACTTTTACTCACTCAGACATGATGTCTGTTTGGTCTTTTCACCGTTCTGAGGAAGAAGTAAAAACACTACAGTTCAATTATATTCTGCTGGTTTTTAACAGTGATGACTGTTCCATCCAATGCATATATTATTATTATATATATAAAAACGACACACAATGTACGGCAGCCATGACACACACAAGCCAGTTCCAAGAAAGATCCCCTGTCACGTTCCTTGTTCCTTTACTTAACAACCAAATCAGCAAATCAAATCAAATGTATTTATATAGCCCTTCGTACATCAGCTGATATCTCAACGTGCTGTACAGAAACCCAGCCTAAAACCCCAAACAGCCAGGAAGAGTCTATGCCTCCCCCAGGGACCACTATGTTACAAAGTCTTCATCATCAACATCATCATCAAGTAAAAAGGTTGGACATAAAGTAGCCAATGTGTTACGTCACTAAATAAAGTATTTTCTATTCAAATTGTACATCTATGTTTTCTATCATTTTTCTGTCAACTGACATACAGTGGACAATACATGAAAACACTGAAAAAGACACAGGGAATGAGACTAGCGGCTAAGTTTAGCTATACGTCTCCTGACTGACATTAAGATCTGATACTGTGTGAGGTATCAGCGGTTCTCACCACGACTTGGCTGTTACAGACAGAAACAAACAAACTTCAGCCAGGACACGTTCCCAAGTGCCTAAGATTTTTCCTAAAGGTCTTCAACTTCAAAGAGGAAATTAATGTTCCTATTCACTGTAATGCTTGGATTATTACTGAGTATTATTGACTATCACAGAGTATCACAGAGTTTTACTGATCATTACTGATCATTACTATCACTGAGTATCACTGAGTATTACTGAGTATCACTGACTATTACTGAGTATTACTGAGTATTACTGAGTATTACTGAGTATCACTGACTATTACTGACTATAACTGATTATTACTGACTATTACTGACTATAACTGACTATAACTGATTATTACTGACTATTACTGACTATTACTGACTATAACTGAGTATCACTGACTATTACTGACTATTACTGACTATAACTGAGTATCACTGACTATAACTGACTATAACTGACTATAACTGACTATTGACTATCGACTATCACTGACTATTCCGACTATCACTGACTATCACGACTATCACCGACTATTCACTGACTATTACTGAGTATTACTCTACAGACTATAACAGGCTGTCACATTGTCACTGTTTTGTGATCATAAGAATAAAATAGAAAATACATGTAATTTAAATAGATCACTAAACAATAGATATGACTTTTAAAAAACGTATAGTGAAACACCAGGGATATGAAGCCTGAACCACAGATAGCCTACGTATGTTAGTGAACCACAGATAGCCTACGTATGTTAGTGAACCACAGATAGCCTACGTATGTTAGTGAACCACAGATAGCCTACGTATGTTAGTGAACCACAGATAGCCTACGTATGTTAGTGAACCACAGATAGCCTACGTATGTTAGTGAACCACAGATAGCCTACGTATGTTAGTGAACCACAGATAGCCTACGTATGTTAGTGAACCACAGATAGCCTACTATATGTTAGTGAATAACAGATAGCCTACGTATGTTAGTGAACCACAGATAGCCTACATATGTTAGTGAACCACAGATAGCCTACGTATGTTAGTGAACCACAGATAGCCTACGTATGTTAGTGAACCACAGATAGCCTACATATGTTAGTGAACCACAGATAGCCTACATGTATGTTAGTGAACCACAGATAGCCTACGTATGTTAGTGAACCACAGATAGCCTACGTATGTTAGTGAACCACAGATAGCCTACGTATGTTAGTGAACCACAGATAGCCTACGTATGTTAATGAACCACAGATAGCCTACGTATGTTAGTGAACCACAGATAGCCTACGTATGTTAGTGAACCACAGATAGCCTACATATGTTAGTGAACCACAGATAGCCTACGTATGTTAGTGAACCACAGATAGCCTACGTATGTTAGTGAACCACAGATAGCCTACATATGTTAGTGAACCACAGATAGCCTACATATGTTAGTGAACCACAGATAGCCTACGTATGTTAGTGAACCACAGATAGCCTACATATGTTAGTGAACCACAGATAGCCTACGTATGTTAGTGAACCACAGATAGCCTACATATGTTAGTGAACCACAGATAGCCTACGTATGTTAGTGAACCACAGATAGCCTACATATGTTAGTGAACCACAGATAGCCTACATATGTTAGTGAACCACAGATAGCCTACATATGTTAGTGAACCACAGATAGCCTACATATGTTAGTGAACCACAGATAGCCTACGTATGTTAGTGAACCACAGATAGCCTACGTATGTTAGTGAACCACAGATAGCCTACGTATGTTAGTGAAACAGATACAGATAGCCTACGTATGTTAGTGAACCACAGATAGCCTACATATGTTAGTGAACCACAGATAGCCTACGTATGTTAGTGAACCACAGATAGCCTACATATGTTAGTGAACCACAGATAGCCTACATATGTTAGTGAACCACAGATAGCCTACGTATGTTAGTGAACCACAGATAGCCTACATATGTTAGTGAACCACAGATAGCCTACGTATGTTAGTGAACCACAGATAGCCTACATATGTTAGTGAACCACAGATAGCCTACATATGTTAGTGAACCACAGATAGCCTACATATGTTAGTGAACCACAGATAGCCTACGTATGTTAGTGAACCACAGATAGCCTACGTATGTTAGTGAACCACAGATAGCCTACGTATGTTAGTGAACCACAGATAGCCTACATATGTTAGTGAACCACAGATAGCCTACATATGTTAGTGAACCACAGATAGCCTACGTATGTTAGTGAACCACAGATAGCCTACATATGTTAGTGAACCACAGATAGCCTACGTATGTTAGTGAACCACAGATAGCCTACATATGTTAGTGAACCACAGATAGCCAACGTATGTTAGTGAACCACAGATAGCCTATCTGGTATGTTAGTGAACCACAGATAGCCTACATATGTTAGTGAACCACAGATAGCCTACGTATGTTAGTGAACCACAGATAGCCTACATATGTTAGTGAACCACAGATAGCCTACATATGTTAGTGAACCACAGATAGCCTACGTATGTTAATGAACCACAGATAGCCTACATATGTTACAAAACACAGATAGCCTACGTATGTTAGTGAACCACAGATAGCCTACATATGTTAGTGAACCAGCCAGATGTTAGCCTACGTATGTTAGTGAACCACAGATAGCCTACGTATGTTAGTGAACCACAGATAGCCTACGTATGTTAGTGAACCACAGATAGCCTACATATGTTAGTGAACCACAGATAGCCTACATATGTTAGTGAACCACAGATAGCCTACGTATGTTAGTGAACCACAGATAGCCTACGTATGTTAGTGAACCACAGATAGCCTACGTATGTTAGCTCTGGAACCACAGATAGCCTACGTATGTTAGTGAACCACAGATAGCCGGACAGTATGTTAGTGAACCACAGATAGCCTGCATATGTTAGTGAACCACAGATAGCCTACGTATGTTAGTGAACCACAGATAGCCTACGTTAGTGACAGGTATGGAACCACAGATAGCCTACATATGTTAGTGAACCACAGATAGCCTACGGTATGTTAGTGAACCACAGATAGCCTACGTATGTTAGTGAACCACAGATAGCCTAGTGACAGGCATATGTTAGTGAACCACAGATAGCCTACATATGTTAGTGAACCACAGATAGCCTACGTATGTTAGTGAACCACAGATAGCCTACGTATGTTAGTGAACCACAGATAGCCTACGTATGTTAGTGAACCACAGATAGCCTACATATGTTAGTGAACCACAGATAGCCTACGTATGTTAGTGAACCACAGATAGCCTGAACCACAGATAGCCTACATATGTTAGTGAACCACAGATAGCCTACAAACTATGTTAGTGAACCACAGATAGCCTACGTATGTTAGTGAACCACAGATAGCCTACATATGTTAGTGAACCACAGATAGCCTACATGATACCACTAGCCTACATATGTTAGTGAACCACAGATAGCCTACATATGTTAGTGAACCACAGATAGCCTACGTATGTTAGTGAACCACAGATAGCCTACGTATGTTAGTGAACCACAGATAGCCTACGTATGTTAGTGAACCACAGATAGCCTACGTATGTTAGTGAACCACAGATAGCCTACGCATGTTAGTGAACCACAGATAGCCTACATATGTTAGTGAACACAGATAGCCTACGTATGTTAGCTGAACCACAGATAGCCTACGTATGTTAGTGAACCACAGATAGCCTACATATGTTAGTGAACCACAGATAGCCTACAAAAAATATGTTAGTGAACCACAGATAGCCTACGTATGTTAGTGAACCACAGATAGCCTACGTATGTTAGTGAACCACAGATAGCCTGCGTATGTTAGTGAACCACAGATAGCCTACGTATGTTAGTGAACCACAGATAGCCTACGTATCACCTAGTGAACCACAGATAGCCTACATATGTTAGTGAACCACAGATAGCCTACGTATGTTAGTGAACCACAGATAGCCTGTATGTTAGTGAACCACAGATAGCCTACATATGTTAGTGAACCACAGATAGCCTACGTATGTTAGTGAACCACAGATAGCCTACATATGTTAGTGAACCACAGATAGCCTACGTATGTTCCAGTGAACCACAGATAGCCTATATGTTAGTGAACCAAGATAGCCTACAATATGTTAGTGAACCACAGATCTAGCCTACACTATGTTAGTGAACCACAGATAGCCTACGTATGTTAGTGAACCACAGATAGCCTACGTATGTTAGTGAGACACAGATAGCCTACGTATGTTAGTGAACCACAGATAGCCTACATATGTTAGTGAACCACAGATAGCCTACGTATGTTAGTGAACCACAGATAACCTACATATGTTAGTGAACCACAGATAGCCTACATATGTTAGTGAACCACAGATAGCCTACGTATGTTAGTGAACCACAGATAGCCTACGTATGTTAGTGAACCACAGATAGCCTACATATGTTAGTGAACCACAGATAGCCTACATATGTTAGTGAACCACAGATAGCCTACGTATGTTAGTGAACCACAGATAGCCTACGTATGTTAGTGAACCACAGATAGCCTACGTATGTTAGTGAACCACAGATAGCCTACGTATGTTAGTGAACCACAGATAGCCTACGTATGTTAGTGAACCACAGATAGCCTACATATGTTAGTGAACCACAGATAGCCTACGTATGTTAGTGAACCACAGATAGCCTACGTATGTTAGTGAACCACAGATAGCCTACATATGTTAGTGAACCACAGATAGCCTACATATGTTAGTGAACCACAGATAGCCTACATATGTTAGTGAACCACAGATAGCCTACATATGTTAGTGAACCACAGATAGCCTACATATGTTAGTGAACCACAGATAGCCTACATATGTTAGTGAACCACAGATAACCTACGTATGTTAGTGAACCACAGATAGCCTACATATGTTAGTGAACCACAGATAGCCTACGTATGTTAGTGAACCACAGATAGCCTACGTATGTTAGTGAACCACAGATAGCCTACGTATGTTAGTGAACCACAGATAGCCTACATATGTTAGTGAACCACAGATAGCCTACATATGTTAGTGAACCACAGATAGCCTACGTATGTTAGTGAACCACAGATAGCCTACGTATGTTAGTGAACCACAGATAGCCTACGTATGTTAGTGAACCACAGATAGCCTACGTATGTTAGTGAACCACAGATAGCCTACGTATGTTAGTGAACCACAGATAGCCTACGTATGTTAGTGAACCACAGATAGCCTACGTATGTTAGTGAACCACAGATAGCCTACGTATGTTAGTGAACCACAGATAGCCTACGTATGTTAGTGAACCACAGATAGCCTACGTATGTTAGTGAACCACAATCTATTTTCTAATCAAACATATCAACACAGACAATATGTCTTACAGGGCCCATATTTAAAACACACCCCCTGGGGTATAACTTTATAGGCTTGAGTGTCGGTGTTGATGAGGTCTTTGGCCCCAGTTGGTGGAAGGGGCCAGAGGCAGGTGGGATGGTAGCATCCTCAGATTGTAAATGAATCATGTCTGCAGGACATCTGGTGTCACCTCAGTGAGATAAACCAACCTAAAGGAAAACTATCCCATGAATCTACTCTGATTCAGGGATACGCTGTCTGTATCATCTGTCATTAATATGGATCTAGTCTGATTCAGGGATAGGCTGTCTGTCATTAATATGGATCTAGTCTGATTCAGGGATAGGCTGTCTGTATCATCTGTCATTAATATGGATCTAGTCTGATTCAGGGATAGGCTGTCTGTATCATCTGTCATTAATATGGATCTAGTCTGATTCAGGGATAGGCTGTCTGTATCATCTGTCATTAATATGGATCTAGTCTGATTCAGGGATAGGCTGTCTGTATCATCTGTCATTAATATGGATCTAGTCTGATTCAGGGATAGGCTGTCTGTCATTAATATGGATCTAGTCTGATTCAGGGATAGGCTGTCTGTATCGTCTGTCATTAATATGGATCTAGTCTGATTCAGGGATAGGCTGTCTGTCATTAATATGGATCTAGTCTGATTCAGGGATAGGCTGTCTGTATCATCTGTCATTAATATGGATCTAGTCTGATTCAGGGATAGGCTGTCTGTATCATCTGTCATTAATATGGATCTAGTCTGATTCAGCTACAGGCTGTCTGTCATTAATATGGATCTAGTCTGATTCAGGGATAGGCTGTCTGTCATTAATATGGATCTAGTCTGATTCAGGGATAGGCTGTCTGTATCATCTGTCATTAATATGGATCTAGTCTGATTCAGGGATAGGCTGTCTGTCATTAATATGGATCTAGTCTGATTCAGGGATAGGCTGTCTGTATCCCCTGGCATTCATATGGATCTAGTCTGATTCAGGGATAGGCTGTCTGTCTGTCATTAATATGGATCTAGTCTGATTCAGGGATAGGCTGTCTGTATCCCCTGGCATTCATATGGATCTAGTCTGATTCAGGGATAGGCTGTCTGTCATTATCTATATGGATCTAGTTAATATGGATCTTCAGGGATAGGCTGTCTGTATCATCTGTCATTAATATGGATCTAGTCTGATTCAGGGATAGGCTGTCTGTCATTAATATGGATCTAGTCTGATTCAGGGATAGGCTGTCTGTATCATCTGTCATTAATATGGATCTAGTCTGATTCAGGGATAGGCTGTCTGTCATTAATATGGATCTAGTCTGATTCAGGGATAGGCTGTCTGTCATTCATATGGATCTAGTCTGATTCAGGGATAGGCTGTCTGTCATTAATATGGATCTAGTCTGATTCAGGGATAGGCTGTCTGTATCATCTGTCATTAATATGGATCTAGTCTGATTCAGGGATAGGCTGTCTGTATCATCAGTCATTAATACAGTGATTTGTCGTTATGATCAGAAAATGTTCTCACTTTGAAATGCTTTTTCCTAATTGACTTTTGACATTTGGGGAATTTGGTTCACTGTGACATCTCAGATATAATTGTAAACACTAAGAGGATATGTAAACGTCTGAGAGGTTCCCATCCATCATTGTCATTATTAATCACAAAAGATGGCGTGGCTTTGAAATGCCTATAACCTTTAATAATGCATGGGTCCACATCCTGCTTCACGTACACTAGGATACACAAGACACTGTGAACTCACAACTTCAGACCAAAACCCTTTCTGACAATGAATGAATGCATTGTATTATGACATCGTTGTCTGATCTCTTGTTGGATTCATACACTTCACACATGAATATGAACATTCCCCAACACACAGTTAACCAATTAACCAATCAGATACATTATGAGGTAGAAGGTGGAAAATACCTTGATGAAGGAATCGGCAGTAACGTATTGGTATTTAACAATTAAATGGAGATTTTTCTCGTCAAGCGTCCATTATGCTACTAACAGTAGCTCTAACAGCAACAACTGACAGAAACCCAGGACTCCATTAGTTCAGGTGACCACGGCTCATTCCTCATGTTATCACCTCGTCATGACCAAAACCACCAAACACAGAAACCCAGGACTCCATTAGTTCAGGTGACCACGGCTCATTCCTCATGTTATCACCTCATCATGACCAAACACAGAAACCCAGGACTCCATTAGTTCAGGTGACCACGGCTCATTCCTCATGTTATCACCTCGTCATGACCAAAACCACCAAACACAGAAACCCAGGACTCCATTAGTTCAGGTGACCACGGCTCATTCCTCATGTTATCACCTCGTCATGACCAAAACCACCAAACACAGAAACCCAGGACTCCATTAGTTCAGGTGACCACGTCTCATTCCTCATGTTATCACCTCATCATGACCAAACCCAGGACTCCCATTAGTTCAGGTGACCACGGCTCATTCC
This sequence comes from Oncorhynchus keta, assembly GCF_023373465.1. NCBI lineage: Eukaryota > Metazoa > Chordata > Actinopteri > Salmoniformes > Salmonidae > Oncorhynchus > Oncorhynchus keta. The sequence goes on from NW_026290792.1 coordinate 265,822, forward strand.
TCATGTTATCACCTCGTCATGACCAAACCCAGGACTCCCATTAGTTCAGGTGACCATGGCTCATTCCTCATGTTATCACCTCATCATGACCAAACACAGAAACCCAGGACTCCATTAGTTCAGGTGACCACGGCTCATTCCTCATGTTATCACCTCGTCATGACCAAACCCAGGACTCCATTAGTTCAGGTGACCATGGCTCATTCCTCATGTTATCACCTCATCATGACCAAACACAGAAACCCAGGACTCCATTAGTTCAGGTGACCACGGCTCATTCCTCATGTTATCACCTCATCATGACCAAACACAGAAACCCAGGACTCCATTAGTTCAGGTGACCACGGCTCATTCCTCATGTTATCACCTCATCATGACCAAACACAGAAACCCAGGACTCCATTAGTTCAGGTGACCACGGCTCATTCCTCATGTTATCACCTCATCATGACCAAACACAGAAACCCAGGACTCCATCAGTTCAGGTGACCACGGCTCATTCCTCATGTTATCACCTCATCATGACCAAAACCACCAAACCCAGAAAACAGGTGTTCCAGACCAGAGCAATGCTAGTGTTCCCACTTCCAGTGGTACTATAGCTCAACTAAGACAAGGACACAACCTCATCTCAAACACACACAGAGAGGGGCTCAGCTATGAGTTAATTAATGATAGACATTTATGATTCACACGTTCAGCGTACCATAGTTGAACTAGGACAGGGGAAAGACAACACACACACAGAACAGAACAGAGATGACCAGACAAAACAGAGATGATCAGACAGGATCAGACAAAACAGAGATGATCAGAGAGGATCAGACAGAACAGAGAGGATCAGACAGAACAGAGAGGATCAGACAGAACAGAGAGGATCAGACAAAACAGAGAGGATCAGACAGACCAGAGAGGATCAGACAGAACAGACAGGATCAGACAGAACAGAGATGACCAGAGTGGATCAGACAGACCAGAGAGGATCAGACAGAACAGAGAGGATCAGACAGGATCAGACAGAACAGAGACAGGATCAGACAGGATCAGACAGAACAGAGAGGATCAGACAGAACAGACAGGATCAGACAGAACAGAGAGGATCAGGCAGAACAGAGAGGATCAGGCAGAACAGAGAGGATCAGGCAGAACAGAGAGGATCAGGCAGAACAGAGAGGATCAGGCAGAACAGAGAGGATCAGGCAGAACAGAGAGGATCAGGCAGAATAGAGAGGATCAGGCAGAACAGAGAGGATCAGGCAGAACAGAGAGGATCAGGCAGAACAGAGAGGATCAGACAGACCAGACAGGATCAGACAGAACAGACAGGATCAGACAGAACAGGGCAGACCAGAGAGGATCAGGCAGACCAGAGAGGATCAGACAGAACAGAGGCTCACCTATGAGTTAATCCGGCCAGCAGGGCAGTAGTGGTACAGAACGTGGGACTGCAGTGGCAGAGAGGAGGGCTGCGGTGGGTGGCTGTAACGCAGCCCTGGACAGACGGTTGTTTTAATGCTGTCCAGTGATGCCTCAGCACTATCCTGCCTAACTCTTTATGGACTTGGAGACCAACCCAGACCAATGGGCCGACACTCTTCTGAAAGTCTATCTCACCCCCCCAGTGCCCCTCCACTCCCCAGTGCCCCCACCCTGCCCCTCCACTCCCTAGTGCCCCCCCTCCCCACCCTGCCACCCACCCCCCAGTTCCCCCACCATGCCACCCTCTCCCTCAGGCACAGACTCCTACCCATCCCTTGACTTGGCAGGCTGCAGCCACTCTGTCCTCAGGATCCCTTCATATAAATAACCCCAGGCTTCAAGACTGTTATTGTTATTTTATGCCTTATTGACAGAGTACTGCCCCCGGCCTGTCTGACAGAGTACTGCCCCCGGCCTGTCTGACAGAGTACTGCCCCCGGCCTGTCTGACAGAGTACTGCCCCCGGCCTGTCTGACATAGTGCTGCCCCCGGCCTGTCTGGCATAGTGCTGCCCCCTGCCTGTCTGACAGAGTACTGCAACCTAGTCCCAACCTCATCACACCGTGGGCTTTACTTCCAGGTTTACTCAACTCAGAATGAGACTTATGAAGAGGATATATTGTTACCATCTAAGGGGCCAGGGTTGATTTGGAGACATGGGATTTAGTTGATTATGTTCATGGAACTAATAGAGAACAAGTTCAACGTTCTTTTTTTGTGTGTAAAAAAAAATCACTTTTTCTTGGATTTGACCTCAAACGTCACTTGGCTCTCCGAGGGTGTCTTCGGGGGAGTTGGGATATACAAAAAAAACACATTTCCATTTCACACATGTATATTAATACACACGTGTACATGTGTGAAATAGGACAAATATTACGATTAGAGTTGGACTATAATAGATGTACTGTTTCTGTACAGTGGTTCAGGATACGTGGAAGTCATATGCTTGGGTAGATACTACTGGAGAAACAGTTTAAACAACAGTTGCCTCTGAAGACGAGCCATTGCTCCGTGTTTGTTTGGAAAGCCACATTTAAAATGTATTGGTGTTATAGCAGACGTTCTAGTGGCTGTAGCTCGACGATTATGTTACTGGCTCCTAACAACGCAGTAACATGTCAACAAGTACACTAATTATCTCAAATGTAAATAAATAAGAAATATTGAAATGTCAGAACGAATGTTCTCTGTTTAAAAGGTTTAAACAACACTTACTGTCACACCCTGATCTGTTTCACCTGTCTTTGTGATTGTCTCCACTCCCCTCCAGGTGTCATCCATCTTCCCCATTATCCCCTGGGTATTTATACCTGTGTTCTCTGTTTGTCTGTTGCCAGTTCGTCAAATCAACCAGCGTTTCTTGTCTCAGCTCCTGCTTTTCCCCAGTCTCACTTTTTCTCTCCTTCCTGGTTTTGACCCTTGACTGTCCTGACTCTGAGCCCGCCTGCCTGACCACTCTGTCTGTCCCTGACTCTGAGCCCGCCTGCCTGACCACTCTGTCTGTCCCTGACTCTGAGCCCGCCTGCCTGACCACTCTGTCTGTCCCTGACTCTGAGCCCGCCTGCCTGACCACTCTGTCTGTCCCTGACCCTGAGCCCGCCTGCCTGACCACTCTGTCTGTCCCTGACTCTGAGCCCGCCTGCCTGACCACTCTGTCTGTCCCTGACCCTGAGCCCGCCTGCCTGACCACTCTGTCTGTCCCTGACCCTGAGCCTGCCTGCCTGACCACTTTATCTGTCCCTGACCCTGAGCCCGCCTGCCTGACCACTCTGTCTGTCCCTGACCCTGAGCCTGCCTGCCTGACCACTCAGTCTGTCCCTGACCCTGAGCCTGCCTGCCGTCCTGTACCTTTCCCCCTACTACAATGGTTATCGACCCCTGCCTGCCTTGACCTGTTGTTGGCCTGTTGCTGAAATAAACATTGTTACTTCGACACAATCTGCATCTGGGTCTTACCTTCAAACCTGATACTTACCTCTGAAGACGAGCCATTGTCCCTGTTGGCTGGTAAAGTAGTAAACTGTAGAAACAAGAAGACTCCATGTCGTGACCAGAAAAGTCATCAGGTAAAAGTCAAAATCAGCCCTTCACTGCTGAGCTGTTTCAGGTCATCTGATTTAGCTTTTCAATAGGAAACCCCTTCTAACTGAGCACAGGGTTTTCAATAGGAAACCCCTTCTAACTGAGCACAGGGTTTTCAATAGGAAACCCCTTCTAACTGAGCACAGGGTTTTCAATAGGAAACCCCTTCTAACTGAACACAGTGTTTTCAATAGGAAACCCCTTCTAACTGAACACAGTGTTTTCAATAGGAAACCCCTTCTAACTGAGCACAGTGTTTTCAATAGGAAACCCCTTCTAACTGAACACAGTGTTTTCAATAGGAAACCCCTTCTAACTGAACACAGTGTTTTCAATAGGAAACCCCTTCTAACAGTGTTTTCAATAGGAAACCCCTTCTAACTGCGTTTTCAATAGGAAACCCCTTCTAACAGTGTTTTCAATAGGAAACCCCTTCTAACTGAACACAGTGTTTTCAATAGGAAACCCCTTCTAACAGTGTTTTCAATAGGAAACCCCTTCTAACTGCGTTTTCAATAGGAAACCCCTTCTAACAGTGTTTTCAATAGGAAACCCCTTCTAACTGAACACAGTGTTTTCAATAGGAAACCCCTTCTAACAGTGTTTTCAATAGGAAACCCCTTCTAATAGTGTTTTCAATAGGAAACCCCTTCTAACTGAACACAGTGTTTTCAATAGGAAACCCCTTCTAACTGTGTTTTCAATAGGAAACCCCTTCTAACAGTGTTTTCAATAGGAAACCCCTTCTAACAGTGTTTTCAATAGGAAACCCCTTCTAACAGTGTTTTCAATAGGAAACCCCTTCTAACAGTGTTTTCAATAGGAAACCCCTTCTAACAGTGTTTTCAATAGGAAACCCCTTCTAACAGTGTTTTCAATAGGAAACCCCTTCTAACAGTGTTTTCCAATAGGAAACCCCTTCTAACAGTGTTTTCAATAGGAAACCCCTTCTAACAGTGTTTTCAATAGGAAACCCCTTCTAACTGTGTTTTCAATAGGAAACCCCTTCTAACTGTGTTTTCAATAGGAAACCCCTTCTAACTGTGTTTTCAATAGAAAACCCCTTCTAACAGTGTTTTCAATAGGAAACCCCTTCTAACAGTGTTTTCAATAGGAAACCCCTTCTAACTGTGTTTTCAATAGGAAACCCCTTCTAACAGTGTTTTCAATAGGAAACCCCTTCTAACAGTGTTTTCAATAGGAAACCCCTTCTAACTGAGCACAGTGTTTTCAAGTGGAAACCCCTTCTAACTGAACACAGTGTTTTCAATAGGAAACCCCTTCTAACTGTGTTTTCAATAGGAAACCCCTTCTAACAGTGTTTTCAATAGGAAACCCCTTCTAACAATGTTTTCAATAGGAAACCCCTTCTAACTGAACACAGTGTTTTCAATAGGAAACCCCTTCTAACTGTGTTTTCAATAGGAAACCCCTTCTAACAGTGTTTTCAATAGGAAACCCCGTCTAACTGTGTTTTCAATAGGAAACCCCTTCTAACTGTGTTTCCAATAGGAAACCCCTTCTAACTGTGTTTTCAATAGGAAACCCCTTCTAACAGTGTTTTCCAATAGGAAACCCCTTCTAACTGTGTTTTCAATAGGAAACCCCTTCTAACAGTGTTTTCAATAGGAAACCCCTTCTAACAGTGTTTTCAATAGGAAACCCCTTCTAACAATGTTTTCAATAGGAAACCCCTTCTAACTGAACACAGTGTTTTCAATAGGAAACCCCTTCTAACTGTGTTTTCAATAGGAAACCCCTTCTAACAGTGTTTTCAATAGGAAACCCCGTCTAACTGTGTTTTCAATAGGAAACCCCTTCTAACTGTGTTTCCAATAGGAAACCCCTTCTAACTGTGTTTTCAATAGGAAACCCATTCTAACAGTGTTTTCAATAGGAAACCCCTTCTAACAGTGTTTTCAATAGGAAACCCCTTCTAACAATGTTTTCAATAGGAAACCCCTTCTAACTGAACACAGTGTTTTCAATAGGAAACCCCTTCTAACAGTGTTTTCAATAGGAAACCCCTTCTAACTGAACACAGTGTTTTCAATAGGAAACCCCTTCTAACAGTGTTTTCAATGGGAAACCCCTTCTAACTGTGTTTTCAATAGGAAACCCCTTCTAACTGTGTTTTCAATAGGAAACCCCTTCTAACTGAACACAGTGTTTTCAATAGGAAACCCCTTCTAACTGTGTTTTCAATGGGAAACCCCTTCTAACTGTGTTTTCAATAGGAAACCCCTTCTAACAGTGTTTTCAATAGGAAACCCCTTCTAACTGAGCACAGTGTTTTCAATAGGAAACCCCGTCTAACTGTGTTTTCAATAGGAAACCCCTTCTAACAGTGTTTTAAATAGGAAACCCCTTCTAACTGAACACAGTGTTTCTGCAGATAGTGAACTGTTGGAGATGCTTCTGTAGAACAGATGGTACAGCCTGAATGTCTCCCTGTCAGTCAATGTGTTACATAGACAGGGTGACCAGCCCTGCAGGCCTGACCTCCAGCCCTGCTCTAACCAGCCTCCTCCTGGAGAGCTGCCCTGCTCTAACCAGCCTCCTCCTGGAGAGCTACCCTCCTGTAGGCCTCACCTCCAGCACTGCTCTAACCAGCCCTCCTCCTGGAGAGATACCCTCCTGCAGGCCTCACCTCCAGCACTGCTCTAACCAGCCCTCCTCCTGGAGAGATACCCTCCTCCTGGAGAGATACCCTCCTGCAGGCCTCACCTCCAGCCCTGCTCTAACCAGCCCTCCTCCTGGAGAGATACCCTCCTGCAGGCCTCACCTCCAGTCCTGCTCTTACACACTTGATTCTACTTCACACTCTTGTTAACGGTTGGTCGTCAACCTGTGATTGAGTTCAGTAACCACCGCTGTGACAGTCTACCTAGTCAACCTGTGATTCAATTCTAGTCATTTCAGATATGTGTCATCGGGTGTCGTCTTACTGTAATGATGAAATGGGTGACATGAGATGTAGAGAGACCCACTCAGACATTCTGGAACGTTTGGTTGGTATCCACCCTGCAGGCGAATGAGAGGCCTGCAATTAATCCACAAGAAGAAGAAGAAACAACTATTTCTGTATGAATAATTACAAAGTCATTACAGGGAAAATAGCTAGAATTTGAGATAGCATGAACTTTCATTGTAAGGAAACAAATAAATAATTTTGAAATTGGGGTGAACTACCCCTTTAAGAACACATCATATCTGACCTTTTAGGTCCTAAAATACATTTCAACCACATTGTTGCCATGGCCTTTCTCCAAGAGCACATCCGAACCGTCAGTCTAACATATTGTAGATACATAGATCCTTTTAAAGCTAACTTTACAGAAGGGAGGGATGGGGTAACGGGGGAGGAAATGGGGAGGTTAAATGGTGAGGAAGGGGGAGGAAGGGAGGAAGTAAGGGGTGAGGAAGGGGAGGAAGGGAGGAGGTAAGGGGTGAGGAAGTGTGAGGAAGGGAGGAAGTAAGGGGTGAGGAAGGGGGGGGAGGGAGGGAGGGGGTAAGGGGTGAGGAAGGGGGAGGAAGGGAGGGAGGCGGTAAGGGGTGAGGAAGGGAGAGGAAGGGAGGCCGTAAGGGGTGAGGAAGGGGGAGGAAGGTAGGGGGTGAGGGGTGAGGAAGGGAGGGGGTAAGGGGTGAGGAAGGGTGTGCCGAGGAGGAATGATGGGTGTATTTGTCATCATTTTCGTAGCTATTTCCTGCAGTCAATCATTAATAAATATATTATTTTTTACTGACAAATCCGGTGTTTCTATGTCAAACAGTTTTGTTATAAAGTGTCATATTGGGATGCAAACTCAAAATGTAATACATTTAAACTCTATATCTGACATACAGGTGTCTTTAAAAACAAGTCCATAACCATGTGTGTGAGGTGTAAACTTTTGTTTCAAAGTAGATTTGTTTAAGACAACCAAGAATGACTCTGTGTGACCCTGATTTAGCCCACTGCAGTGAAAGGTTACTGTAAGTAGAGCCGTAATTATAAGCCCAGTCTCCACGGATCAAAACCCAACACCACAACTGGTGCTGCCAGTCCAACTAGCCTCCAGACATCATTCTAGAACATTGCTGGAACAGTCCAGACCTCACGTCAGAGTCTACTGTTTAGAACTCTGGAACAGTCCAGACCTCACGTCAGAGTCTACTGTTTAGAACTCTGGAACAGTCCAGACCTCACGTCAGAGTCTACTGTTTAGAACTCTGGAACAGTCCAGACCTCACGTCAGAGTCTACTGTTTAGAACTCTGGAACAGTCCAGACCTCACGTCAGAGTCTACTGTTTAGAACTCTGGAACAGTCCAGACCTCACGTTTAGAACTCTGGAACAGTCCAGACCTCACGTCAGAGTCTAGAACTCTGGAACAGTCCAGACCTCACGTCAGAGTCTACTGTTTAGAACTCTGGAACAGTCCAGACCTCACGTCAGAGTCTACTGTTTAGAACTCTGGAACAGTCCAGACCTCACGTCAGAGTCTACTGTTTAGAACTCTGGAACAGTCCAGACCTCACGTCAGAGTCTACTGTTTAGAACTCTGGAACAGTCCAGACCTCACGTCAGAGTCTACTGTTTAGAACTCTGGAACAGTCCAGACCTCACGTCAGAGTCTACTGTTTAGAACTCTGGAACAGTCCAGACCTCACGTCAGAGTCTACTGTTTAGAACTCTGGAACAGTCCAGACCTCACGTCAGAGTCTACTGTTTAGAACTCTGGAACAGTCCAGACCTCACGTCAGAGTCTACTGTTTAGAACTCTGGAACAGTCCAGACCTCACGTCAGAGTCTACTGTTTAGAACTCTGGAACAGTCCAGACCTCACGTCAGAGTCTACTGTTTAGAACTCTGGAACAGTCCAGACCTCACGTCAGAGTCTACTGTTTAGAAACAACAGTCCAGACCTCACGTCAGAGTCTACTGTTTAGAACTCTGGAACAGTCCAGACCTCACGTCAGAGTCTACTGTATAGAACTCTGGAACAGTCCAGACC